>NC_139950.1:25238331-25285831 GCF_963454915.1 Gymnoscopelus microlampas
CTGTACGTTTATGAAAAACCGTTTGATAAAACATCGGTTGGGCTTCCCCTTCAGGCTGACACACACACAATGTCACAGTTTTAGTGTTTAGGAATTTGTATTTTTTTATAAGACGTCGTCTGAATGTTTTTTTAAGACCTTAAACAAGGGACTGCTTTATTAAAATCACCCCACAACTTTTCAATGCTGAAAGAATCATTTTAATTCACGTTTACATGAGATATAAGAATGACATGGAGCAGCTGTGGCAAACAAAGATTAATTAGGACGTTCTTAATGAGAAAGCTTCTATAGAGGATTCCCTCTGACGCATTTATTCTCTCTCTCTCTCTCTCTCTCCCTCTCTTTCTCTCTCTCTCTCGCTATCTATGTCACCCGTTCTTCCTCTGCCATTCTCACCTCTCCTTGGCTCGTAACCGTCTTCACCTGCATCGCATACAGAAGCAGAAAGCAGCAGCAGCCGCCTCACTAATTGCGTCGGCAGTATGGGAGCTCATGTATGCACCTGGTACTTTGAACTATAGGTGTGATGCACCTTCCACGAGGAGCTGCTTTGTGTGATAAAAACATGTTTGCGATTTAAATTGTTATGAGCTACATTTGAAAGCTACAGATGTCTTTTCTGAGAAGCGATTTGAGTGATTTAGATGAGTGGTTCCCAAGCATTGTCATGTCAAGGAGCCTCAAATCTAAATGTATTTGGTCACAGACCCGCATTTGAAAAGATTTTGTTCAAGGGACCCCCATAATTGGAGATTTGTCAACATTTGTCAACATGTTTTGAAAATAGCCAAAACATTTAATAGGGATTTAGTTCCTAATTTTGCTGTGAAACCCCTAGAACCCCCTCAAGGACCCCTGCGGTCCCTAGACCCCACTTTGAGAACCAGTGATTTGATGAAGACTAATTGCGGAGCAGCCTCAACAAATATTGTTCAATTATTTATTTCATGCTCTGTTTTGCTACATAAATGCTCTTATATCCACCTTCTCTCTCACATGTGCGTGCCGTGCACGCATGTGCGTGCCGTGCACGCATGTGCACGCGCTCACACAAACACACCACTATGAATGGTGTGCGATAAGAGTGCTGGCTTGGCGGTTGAGGTAAGCTAGCGTCTATGGGAGTGTGCTGATTCCTGGAGCAGCAATGTTCCTGCGCTAGGAGATGCAGTGGGCCATTACACATGACCCCTGACCCCACGAGGCACCCTGAGGTGAAATGGCGCAGGCCTGGTCTCGCTCGGCCGACACTGAGAGGAGAGAGAGGCAGGGCGACCAGGCAGGGCTATGTGTGTGTGTGTGCATGTGTGTGTGTGTGTGTGTGTGTGCACAGATATGTTCATACAGTATATGCACAAGTGCACATTTATATACGTGTGTCTTTTTGTCCATATACATACAGTAGGTACAGTACATGTGCAAAGTGCCTGTGCATGTGTATAACTTTACACATACAGTATGAGTGTGTAAGCCATGGCATGCATACGTGTGTGTGTGTGTGTGTGTGTGTGTGTGTGTGTGTGTGTGTGTGTGTGTGTGTGTGTGTGTGTGTGTGTGTGTGTGTGTGTGTGTGTGTGTGTGTGCGTGCGTGCGTGCGTGCGTGCGTGCGTGCGTGCGTGCGTGCGTGCGTGCGTGCGTGCGTGCGTGCGTGCGCGCGTGTGTGTGTGTGCGTGCCCTCCCTTCCCCCAGACAGTGGGGACTCTGGGCCTGTCCTGTGGCTATATGCAGATGCGACAGGGGCCAAAATATGAATTTGAATCACTCCTACCTCTATTCCAATTACCACCCAGCTACCCTGCTGCACTGCCTAGGAGGCTCTGTCTGCAGTCTGGACGGGGCCCTGGAAAAGACAGCCATCACACATGTAGACAGGCAATGCCTGCATGCATGTGTGTGCACACAAATACAAACAGGACAGTTTGTGTGCACATGCATAGATGAAAGTTTCACGGACGTACACGCGCACACATCACTCATGGACCATATTAACTGCATGGTAAAATCCTCAGTTATCCATTTATAACTCTGAGAGGGCACTAATGTAACCAAATGGACCTTTACGGGTTACATTTGTGCAGTTAAATTAACACTCAAGATTTGTCAGTATGCACACTGCAGATGCCTTCCACCATGACAGTGTTTTTGGCAGAAAACTGCGAGGCTATGGAAGACTGGCATGATTCTAGAAGCAAGGAAGTGTGTATAGGAAATATGATTAGTGGGCCTTCCCACCCGAGACTCAAGAAACTCATATCTAGGACACGGTTTCAGCTAGCACACCTCCAACCTGACCTAAGTCTCTCACTAAAAAAACACAGACAGAAGAAAACACACGCACAAACACACACACGCCCACACACGCGCACACAAGTTAGATTACTCACATTCATTCCATATCCTCTTACCCTCACCTCAACAATAACTGATCTATCCCTAAGCCCTGACAGATACTGTACACAGATACGCACACACATAAATGCACACTTATAAGGTATAGAAGGTTCCTAATTAGTGAGATGTCCCCTGCGTCTCCATTCTCCACATGCTAGTGGGCCCCCAGTGCTGCAGGGACTCGATACTGAGCCCAGTCTACAGTCTACACAGGACCCCCTCCACCCCCACTGTCCACTCCACTGCTCAACACACACCCACTCATGCATGGACACACTTCTAATTACAGCCAAATGCCTCTGTGCGTGTGTGTGTGTGTGTGTGTGTGTGTGTGTGTGTGTGTGTGTGTGTGTGTGTGTGTGTGTGTGTGTGTGTGTGTGTGTGTGTGTGTGTGTGTGTGTAACTTGGTGAGTGACATTATCTGCCTGCTGACAAAAAAAGTCAGTGTGCCATGTGCTAATGGTCTGTGTACTCATTACCATGTGCTGGTCAGCTTCGGACAGCACTGTCTCTCACAACAACAATAGAAGACAAGTGATTATACAGTATAACCAGTACAATCAATTTTCATACTTAATAATATTACGTCTAATAATACTTGAAAGAAATGTATTTAATTCTAATTAACAATTTTAACAATAGTTAAAGCGGCACTATGTCACTTTTTGGGTTAGGGTAGGTAGATTTAAATTTTGTCCAATCTGTATGGTAGTGAGTATGTTTTGTCTCCCATGCTCTTCTATTGAGACCTTTAGATTGTGTCAAAGGTCATGTCTCACCTAGACACAGGATCTGACCTTTTGGTCAGATTTTGAGATGATGGTCCAGATTAAATGTATCCCCTGAGCAAGCAGGCGAGGCTCTATTAGCTCAATGGTAAAAATGTCTGGACTTGCGCAGTAAACCGGGTTCAAATCCGGGGTAGAAAAGGAAAGTTGCAGCTTTAAATTGTCATATTTATTAGTCAAAATGAACAGTGCCCATACCTGCCAAGTCATTTGTTAACCACTTAAGCCCTATACTCCATTTTCAAAAATAGCTAAACTAGCAGATGTACAAGCTCATCGCATTGCGACGTGTTGTGAGTGTGTAGATCTGCTATTTTCACTTTTTTTATGTGCCTATAATGACTAATGCCTAAAATAAGGACACCAGGTTGATCTGTTAAAATCAGGGGTTTCTAAATTAAACTCTAAAATAAAATACAAATGTTAAAAAGTAACAGTTTGGAATTGGGATATCCTGAAATGAACCATATTTGAGACATGAATATTAATTGGTACCAACCAAAGCGTAAAACAACCATGCTCTAGAAAGCCATCTATCCTGGGGCCTTTTGAGCAGCAAAGAGCTCATATGCATATTATTTACATTTACAACTCACTAAGCACGTATGTATATTAATCTTCTATACCGAGTCCAGGAGGTATAACAAAATTATAGATTCATGCCATGAAAGAAAACTTTTCACCCACATTGTTGTTCTGTTTGATAACTGTAAAGCTTCAGTGAACATGTTTATAAACCAAAACTAATTTGTATATTTCCCCCCTTAATTTTCAAACATCTGGTCCCATAAGGTATATAACGAAATTATACATTCATACCATATGAAATGACAGCTCTGGCCCTACACTATATCTTGTTTGATTTATAAAATAATAATAATAATAATGTATTTTCATTATATTCAGTTAACTAAAAAAGTTCTGAATTGCTAACTGAATTAATAGTCAGCCTATATGTTTGCGTGCACGATATATGACTGTCATCATATCTTGGAAGTTTATCAGCAGTTTTGGGGGAGGGGAGTAGAAGTTGACATTCACATGTAAATATGAAATTTGGGCCAAATGTCATCTGCAATGCACGCACACGCACACACACACACACACACACACACACACACACACACACACACACACACACACACACACACACACACACACACACACACACACACACACACACACCTCTTTTGTTCGCGTCCAGTCAGTCGGACACTGCTCACCCAGAAACAATGAGGTCTCCACCATTACAATGGAATAGGAGTTAAGAATGAAGAGTAGGGGGGATGGCGGGGGGGGGGGGGGGGGGGGGGGGGGTAATGTTCCCCTTCTGCCAAGGTTGGGGTGTCGGTGACAGAGGGGTCACACCAGTGGGGGTCAGAAAGACAGTGAAGAAGGTGAAAGTTCACTGGTGTGTGTGTGTGTGTGTGTGTGTGTGTGGCGTTCAGATGTGTGTGTGTGCACGTGAGCGCACGCGTGCGTCCAACTATAAAACGTTGTTTCCCACCACTCACATCACCCAGAAAGAGTTGCGATGGGGTGACGGCGGGGGGGGGTTGTTCTTCTGTAGCCTACTTCATTACTCAAAATGAAAACAATCACAACCAGTTGCCACTAACAGCAAATATTAACATCCTATCTAACTCGTTCATTCAGACGATTATATGAAAACCCACAGGGATGTAGCGAGGAGGAATATAATGGATTTGAAACCCACATATACAATCGTTTTTCTGTCTCCTTCAATTGATGTTAAGAGAAAAAAAAGGGCTTGAGCCGAACAGGGCTTTTCTCCCGCGGTGTAAATGGTTTGTGTGACCACACCATGATGAAAGGAGTTGTGCGAAGCTCTAAACATCTCCAGGCCATTTAGAGAAGTTTCAAGGACGTATGATCTAATGGCTTTAGGGTGCCAAGTGTGGCTTCAACGTGACAGCTGGGATTGAAACGATTTCCCAACATACACACACACACACACACGCACACACACACACACACACACACACACACAAATACAGATGACCAAAAGTACGTTCACAAACACACATACACAAATATACAGTGCACATGCACTCTGCTCTCACACAATCACAAACTGGGCCCATGGAAGGAATTCACACACACACACACGCACGCACGCACGCACGCACGCACGCACGCACGCACGCACGCACGCACGCACGCACGCACGCACGCACGCACGCACGCACGCACGCACACACACAGATGCGCAGCAGCGTGAGCGGCATGCAGCGCCCTCTCACCCACCCACACAGCCATTATAAACAGCATAAACACCAATGACAAGTTGAGATTAATGAAGGTCCCCGGCAGTGACAGCCCAATTTAATTGTCAGCCATGATGGCCGCTGAACCCCGCCAGTATATTTGTACAAGGTTACCGCAGAGCCTTAAAATGTCACTAATTGATCATGACCAATAAGTAATTAGAAAAACTGATAGCGTGTCCTTCCTGTGCACGTGACAAAGACACCCAGTAGGGAGAGGTCCTGTGTGTGTGTGTGTGTGTGGCTTCTGAGCTTAATGAGCAAGCAGAGATGGTCTCGATTAATACTGTGGAGAGTTCTACTGTTCCATATACAGTAGCCAGGGGATAGCGTAATATATATATATATATATATATATACACACACATACGCACAGGTATACACTGTAAAATCCTGATATAATATAAATTATTATTATTATTATTAGAAGTAGTAGCAGTAGCAGTAGTAGTAGTAGCATTATCATGTGTTCATTTCATGTTATTTGTAGATCTGCTATTATATGCATAATATAGCAGATCTACAAGCTCACAACGTGTCAATTTGTGATGTGTTGTGAACATGTAGATCGTCTAGAGATTTGGTGTAGAACGGAAAGTGGAGGGGGCTATAGTACAGACCCGTGGGGGGCTCCGGTCACTGAACTATCTAGTGTTTAAGAAGCCTCACTGTAAAACCAGCCCTGAACCTGACCATGGAAGCTGAAAAGAGAACAGTGCAACTGTACACAGTTAAATCCGCAGTATTCATTTAACTCTGAGAGTGTAAAATGTACAGGGATATTTGGGAACTCAAAGCTTCAGACAAGCAAGTACAGGTTTAGACCTGTTGTGCTCAGAAAATAAAAATGTTCCTATGATCCTGTATGTATATATGCTACGAATAAGGTCAACTGCAATTAGGGTTATTTCATATTAGAAATATATATTTATATCTACTTTTCTGATTGAGTATCTGCTTTTGTTGGGACAGGACAAAGATGGAAGAAAAGAAAAGATGACCTGCATGGTCACAGTTATGTGGTCACTAGGGTCCCAGTATAGTCAATTAAAATGTTTCACTTGATTTCAGAATCAATGTATGCTCATTTATACACAGTCACAGTTAAATGACCACACAGGACTTCACAGTGTACAATGTGCCTCAAACCTCTCTTCTACTTGTAGATGTTGTTGACCCAGTCCGCAGATCAGTGGTGGACAGTAACTCACTTGAGTACATTTTTGGAGCACTTGTTTTTACATAACTTACACAAATATATTATCAATTAACCACTTAAAATAACCACAAATAATAGTGAAAATAGCAGATCTACAAGCTCACAACGAGTAGCGCGACAACTATAACAAAGACAATGGTGAACGATATAGTTATCGTTATAGCTTGGTGTGAACGGCCCCTGTATACTTTGTCCACCATTGCCGCATACGCCCCCCCCCCCACCCTCTGGGGGTTTCACTGGGTTATTCTAACCACCATGAGGCTGACAGCAGCCTTGGCTATAGACCCCCTGGCTTGGCTACACGTCCTCTGCTGGCAGCCCAAAGCCTGGCTCGCTGCGTTGGCTCACTGGGAAGGAATGTGTGAGAGAAAAGACACTGTAAATAAATACTGAAGGCTCAAACAGTGACACCACGACCAGTGGAGTGAGGGAGGGAGGGAGAGAGGGAGAGACAGAGAGAGAGAGCGCGAGAGAGAGAGAGAGAGAGAGAGAGAGAGAGAGAGAGAGAGAGCGAGAGAGAGACCATCTATTACAAAACAGATCAAAGATTTGCCTCTATATTGGGAAATAAGTGTGCACAACATACTGATATAGTAAATAAAATAAAATAAAATTGCATATATATTGCAATATAATGACCTGAACTTGTCTCATGCCACACCATTTGTGCACTACTGACCTACACCACTACATCATTCCAAGCTGTTCACCGTCTTATAAAATCTGACGTCTCTACTAATGTTACAAACTTTAACCTCCAAAACACAAGAAGAGAGAGAGAGATTCTGGAAGTAGTGTAGGAGCCAAGGAGTGTACGCTGACCGAAGATTAGTTTTCCCACCTTTTCATTTGGGAGTGAGGGTTTGCAGTTGCACGCACGTGCACAGCCACACACACACACGCACGCACGCGCACACACACACACACACACACACACACACACACACACACACACACACACACACAGACATAATACAATACATTATTCTATTATAACGTCTGTTAGATGCCATCAGACTGGGTGAACAATACACAGAGTTTTCACTGGAGTGGGCTGTCCACCCTGCCATTACAAAACAACAAAACAAACAACATGATACCAATGGGATGAACCCAGGTAGTTATAACTCCGCCCCCCAGAGCAGAGGTAACCAAACCAACGGTACAGTACAGATGGCCTCGACCAGGCCCTATGCCCATATATGGTCATGAATGATGCAGAGCCCCTCATGCACGGTTGTATGAGAACTTATTCAAAAACAGCCGTCTCCGGCTGACTGTTCATGGCCGAATGTTTATGACAGAAAGGCCAACATGCAGCGTAAATCATACATAAGTCATGGCGGCAGAGAGTGCGATTTCCGTTACACACTCTAAATGTCACCAACGAAGCCAAAGTTTTGTTTGGGTTTTACACACGACTTGTGCTCGATGGAACCAGTACTTTATTTATATTAAGGAAAGAGACAGAGAGGGGGGGGGGGGGAATCTAGCAATGTGTTAAAAGAGAAATGCGTATGAAAGCAAAAGACTTGTGTTTAAAAAAAAATCAGGTCTGGATGGAGAGAAGTATTTTGTGACTTACTGAATGTGTCCTTGTTCCGTACAAGTAATTGCAATGGCTTCTCTCAAGGTCACAGTATCAACCGTAGTGGTGTAGTGGCTGTACTGCCTATCAATGTTCTGAGAAGTTAATGATGAAGAAATGTTGAGACTGCGCTGTTGTTGGATCTAAATAGGCTAATGTATAATGAATCAAAGAATATACAGTATACACGTATACATTTGACAAGTATGGTCAGAATACATTGCCTTTCAACATTTGTATGTATTGATGATTTTGGCACCTAAGCCTGAATTTCGCTTTTGGTCACATTCCTATCGCTTCTGTATGTTACATTTCAACACACCCTAACCAAAGAGCAACACACAGTGACAAGACAGCACTGAGTTTCTAACATATGCTATGTCAAAAAGTGTGTGTTTGTCCCCAGCTAGGCTCATGGATGTGTTGAAGGTTGACACATCCTCTTTAACACTATAAGCAGCCTATCTATCACCACGAGTTATCGCCTTTTCAAACATACTGCACTGTATTTGTCTTCCCAAACCTGGGTGACATGCCAACCAGACCTTATTACCTATTCATATATGCTGGCTGTGAGTGTGCACTGCTCCGTTTAGCATGCATTGCTAAAACATAGATTTCAAGAGTTGCTCCTCACCCGCCCAGTTTTCCCAAGTTGTCTCGGGGACCTGCTGTTAGCGTTAAGGCTAATGATATCCACAGGGCTGTGCGTGTGTGTGTGTGTGTGTGTGTGTGTGTGTGTGTGTGTGTGTGTGTGTGTGTGTGTGTGTATGTGGTGTGTAAAGGGGTAAAAGGTGTTCACCCTCTCGCTGATATGAACCCGTGCTGCACACACCCAAGGGGGGAGGGGAGTGAGGGTGCGTCCTCACCCCTGACACAGCTGTCACCCTCTCTCTCTCTCACACACACACACACACACACACCTTTCTAAATTATACTGCAAGACACATACACACACAGTATGTCTTTCTGATTTACAGTAAACTGCAAGACATGCACACCCACACACACACACACACGCACGTGCAGGCATAGAGAGAACCACCCTAGTCGTGTCTGCCACCTCCAGGTCTCCTGTTGGCAGTGGGTTGGCCAGCGCAGCAGGGCCAGGGCTGCCCGAGAAGAGGATACGCACGCAGGCCGCATTTCCAGCTAAGCTGCAGAACAGCGGCGGAAACGAGGGAGCTGATTAAAGTCTCGTAGGCTAAATTAAACATAAGGACATTCATTATGCTAGACCCTGGTAATTAGCACACGCTGTTCTTAGGTTTTCGCAAAGCAGAGCGGAACTGCAGCTGTAACTGGGTATCCTTCGGAAGCCCTCATTATGCATTTTGACGATCGGTCAGGGCGATGGGATGGGGGAGAGGAAGATGCTATGATGAAACTATGACAACGATAAATGGAGGGAGCAGGCGATACGGTCGCGGCAACCAAGTCGCGCCAACCCTGCGGAACGTCCAAAATAAGCACTGGACCAAAACTAGTATCTCATTCATTATGAGAGAACCGGGTAATTAGTGTGAGTCTTAGGTCACGGACAGCAGAATGAATCTGCAGCTGCAAACGGATCCTTTGGAACGCATTAGTGCAGTGACACACAGGGCAGCTTTTGCTGGGGCTACAGTGTCTCTTTAATGCGGCATTGGGGCAACCCGAGGTTTTTGTCAGAAGTAGTGCTTTACACATACACAGTAAAATCCTGAGTGGTATCTTAACTCTGAGAGTTACAAATGTAACCATATAAATACTACAAACTGTAACTAAACAATAACGTAAGTCACAGTGAAATAGGGTCTTGCACCAAACACAGCTGCGGAAAAATAAAGGAGAGAAACAGAATGAGAGAAATAGAGAGAGAGAGGAAGAGATGGATGTAAAATAAAAATGATAAATGAACCGAGTCCAATCCACAACCACTCACCGATCCTCCAAAATAAGTACTTGACCGAAACTGACATCAGATGTATTTATGGCAAATGGGTAGATAAATATTTACAAAGTGAGTCATAAAGTCTGGTGTTGGAAAACAGCTGTGAGGATATTAGACACCAAAAGGTTCTGGCAATAAAAAAATAAAAAAAATACTTCTCTGCCTGGATATACGATCATGTGGAGTATTTGTTGTCTGTTGTATATAGTATCTACTTTTAAGGGAGAGAATTTCTTTTTTTGCATGCTGTCATGATTCATCTTCATCATGAAATATCCTCAGTGTTTTGTTTTTCTTCTTTTTCCTGGACAATGCACCTGTTTCATTTTTTACTCTCCATGCAAACCCCAGTTAAAACAATTCCCTCTCCTAGGGATAATATTATTCAACATGACTAGACTCAACTCGGCTCGTCTATTTCCGGGGGTCACGCTAACAGGCCTGAGTTCTAAAACTGGATAGCTGGTAAATAATGGATTGTACCACTATCAGGTACTAGGGGGTTGATAAGCCTCGGTATCCCAGACCAAACATTGGCGCGACTGTAGGGAAGGATGAGTTATGTCTATTGCGGTTTATAGTTTCGTGATTTCCAATGAAAAGCAGTTAATTAGGGATGAATAAAACATGGCAGAGCTATCGGTGGCCGCATGGCAGGTGTTCGGTGTCGGACAGGGGATCCTAGTCTGAAAGGTACCCAATTGAAAGTTAATAATGGATTGAATGTACAGAAAGTGCTTTTCTACTCATGCGGTACTACAGGCCTTATCTCGTGTAGTGGGTTGAGAAGCCGGCCGTCCTTTTGTCGGATTCGAGAGCGTGCGTTTGATTTGGCTGGCTAGATTGGTTTCAAGGCCATTAACGTTATGTTAAGCACATGCTCAACACTGTAACATGATCTCAACCAGATAAGAAGAAAAGAAAGGAGATGAGATGTGAAGTTATTGAAAATTAGGGTCAGAAAGGAAAGGGAACTCACCCTACAGGGTGAGTTAACTGTAGTGCTTGCTAGCATGAGTTCCACACTTATCTACAACTTCACTATAATCATCAATTTCCTTATAGTGTTAAGAATCACAAAGAGAAAAACATAAATCTCAACATCCCAAGCTGGGTGTATGCAAAGCATAGGGCTAGAATATATTACAGACACCTTTTATAATGTAGCAGGTTTCTGGAAATCTCCCTTATAATAAGATCTCTGAAGGACACGACTGTTTTCCACAATGCGTTCTCCGGAGCTGATCCATAAACAGAGCTCATTTAACAGCGCCGTCTGCTCTGAAATGCCTCACAAAATGAGACAAAATACCACCGGGAACCAGAGGGGTGGTATGGAAATACAGGAAGAACTGGGTCACATTCGACATTATGCATGTCATGTATGGAGAAGTAAGACCGCCAACACAGCTGTTAAGGGACCTTCTCCACAAGTCTCGTTCATTAAGCATACAAAGTTCTCACACTGCCAGTGAATGGTCTCCCTCCCCTGGAGATGAAATTCTAATGTGATATTAAGAGAACTGGGACAGCGTAAGGTTATTAGAATGCAGTCAAGGCTAACAAGGCGGCCATGTTGCCTGTATGAGGACACACAAATTAAAATAACTATAAAGATTGCACTCAGTAGAGTGCATACCTCCACCAACACTATGCAATTTCCACCTGAGATATGACTACATGTAATAGATTTTGTCATTTTGAACTGGACATGTTTTGATGTTTGATGTTTTGTGACTCTAAAGTTAATCATCTCTTTGGGAGAGCCCACCAAGTTTCATGAAAATGCGCCTATCCATTCTATAGTTATTTTAAAAAGGGGAGCGTAGTGCTTTTTTTTTTTAAACGGCATTCCCAAAGTGCTTCACAGACAATAAAAAACAAGCAAGTGATACTATCACCACAACCAAGAGTGGGAATTAGAGAGAACATAAAACAAAGGAAATAAGAACAAGCACGTAATCCATGATAAATTGCAACCAGCTCTCGCTTGTACATTTTGGACATAGACGATCTGACTGAGCGACAGAGTGGCTTAGATTAGCTGCGTGGTCACAGCAAAAACATAAAATAAATACAATAAAAATTATAAAACATACAACTAATATAAATTGAATATATGCAATTTATATTGTATGTAACCCTAACCATTTGATGAACACAAAATGTGAACACAAAAAAACATGAAAATAAAATCAGGGGGAAAAAAATGTTTTCAGAAGGGATTTAGAGATAATAACTATTCTGCTAGCCTGACAAAGCCGCTTACGGGCAGGTCATTTCAAAGTATGTGATAGAAAAGAAACAGATCCTTGGTGTTATGAAGTTTACCTCTGTCTCCTATTATAGCTAACCCCCACAGGAGTGCAGCCCTTGCCAATGCAGCAAGTCAAGAATTAATTCACGTCTTTTGTTTTCCAGTCTCAGCTAGCTGACAGCATGTAGGTTTGTTTTTACAAGCCAAGGTGCAAATGCAGTTATTGTAATTGCTATTGTTGAATACAGTAGAGCTCTCTCTGGATACGCCCACGCTAAATTAATCTGAAACACAAGGGCAGCCAGCCACCTACACGCATTGCCACCACATGTGTAAAGCATGTATCTGTAGCGTGTTTATTGGAACAAAGTTTACTTGTGACGTGACTTTGGGGGAATTGCATATATTGTTGAACTTAGGATAATCATACAGTCTATCGTAATTTACCTTTCAGTATTGTGTGTACATGTAGATATCAAAGACTGTGCCGATGTGAGAAGAAATTTGCGTACGTACGGTATATGTTTATATGTATGTGCTTATAGGATACGTGCATGGCAATGTACGCAGTGTGACACAATCT
This sequence comes from Gymnoscopelus microlampas, assembly GCF_963454915.1. Lineage (NCBI taxonomy): Eukaryota > Metazoa > Chordata > Actinopteri > Myctophiformes > Myctophidae > Gymnoscopelus > Gymnoscopelus microlampas. Next base: position 25,251,385 of record NC_139950.1, read on the forward strand.
AAACCAACCATTTTCCCAACCTCTCATCACCTCTGGAGTGAAAGGTTTATCACCCTGGAAACACATCCGCAAGCAACGCGTCTCGCGCCCTCGCTATCTCCAAACTCAACTCAAAGAGGGGGGAAAGAGAATGTGACTTCACTTCACTGTAAACAAACACATGTTGTTTGTTAACGAGTGGCGGCACGCAGGTTTCAGAATGTGTCACTGTCATTAAAAAGGACAGGACGTTAGTGAGGTGCGGGTTCAACTTGATTTGTCAAGCATCTGTTGTTGTGGTGATGCCGACTGATAGTAGCGGCGTAGCGGCTTAGCGTCACTACAGCAACACAAAACCAGAGTTTGACAAAGTCAGCAGTTTTTGTTTTCATTACCCTGTGACAAGGACCCCTCCCCCCCCCCAAAAAAAAGGATAATTGAAGTGAGACTGAATTGACAACAGTCTCGTATCGACATGGAATCTAAATCAATGCTCTGCCTTTCAGCTCTATATTTGGCCTTGTCTCTGGCTTCTCCTAAAGGGTCGTATTTTTTTTTGGGGGGGGGGGGGACACGCCATAAAAGAGTCATCGAACTTTCCTCTGTGGCGCTCCTTCTCTCTGGGGGAGTTTGGCGGTCAAAGTGAAATGTGAGTTCCCTCTTCCATACTCCTCTTTGAGATAGCTGTGAGTCCAGAGCTGATGACCATGGGTGGTTTGAGCGCTCTGCTCTAGCTTGTCTCTCAACTACAGGAGTGTTGTGCTGACTGACACCCCTGGCGCTTGCCCTAAACAAAGTGGCAGGGGTCCCACTCACAGCAGTCCTCAGTCACTCTTTGTTTAATACAAAAACACGCGCATGCCACATGCACGCACGCACACGCACACATGCACACATAGACACACATGCACACACACACACACACACACACACACACACACACACACCATACATACCGACTATGGGAAATAAACCACATGAACTCTAGCATCCCTATTCTGGGGGCGAACATTGCAGATCTACAAGCTCGCAACGCATAGATCGTCTATTTTCTACGAACATATTTGGTGTAGGTGGAAAAGGGGACAGGGCCTAGTAGAGCCCTGGGGGACCTCGATCAACTAAGTATACAGAGTTTAAGTGGTTTTAATAACCACCATCTGTCTCCCTTGTGGAGCAATCACAACTGCAAAAGTGCATAGAGTATATCGCAGTAAAATCTAGAATCTTCATTTAACTCAGAACATTTTAAGAAAAATGACCAGTGCGGGTAAAACTCCCTCTCTAATTCTTTAATCCACCATTCTGGGTCAAGGATTTGAGACTACGGGAATCGGCGACCACCTACCAGAGTTCAGCACCGGCAGCTGAACCTTGAGCATACCGCAGTGCGAACAAAAAAAAAAAGAGACGAAGAAGAAATTCCACTGCTTAATTTATTGCGTTTAGATTAAATCTGGTGAAATTCAATATTTTAATTGAATGTTTAAGTGCCCAAGCGTTCGCAGTGATAAATTTCCACTGGCACCCCATGCTCCACTATCATGTTTCCCAGCCTAATTGCATTTGCATAAATGATGTTCGTCATTATTATTATTCTGGTTGGGTAGCCATTTGGAGGGGCGAGGGAGGAACCTGGGCGAGAGGGTGACGGGGTCGGGGTGTGGATGCAAGTGTGGTGGTGGGGGTGGTGCAAGGGCATACTCAAGGGCAGACTGATATTGAGGTTTTCTGTTTTTTTTTGCCTTGATGACCCCCCCAAAAAGTGCTGACAATGCTCGCCCTGTTGGTCTTGGCTGCCTGGCCCGAAGAGAGCAAGTTGTCGTTGTCGGGGAGAAACGTTGTTATCTCCATATTTCAACTTTTCCGCGCGGAAGGAGCAAAAACAGCCGACCTACAAGCTCACAACGCGTCACATCGTGATTTTTGAAACATTTTGAAAGTGACTGAAAGTGGTTAATTCTGTGTTGGTTTTACACTGTACATACTGTATTCATTAACCAATGAAAAGTATTAACAAGAGCTTGTGACTAAATAATAACTATATTGGATCCATTAGACATAGGTTCTTCTTTTTTCCATTTCCTGAAGGGTAATGCTTTTGGACATACAAGGTGTCCGCTTGACAACGAAGAAGTGTGGTAGCTTTCGATCCAAAATGAGTTCTCAAAGCTGCTACAGTAGCTTTGGCAACATCAAATATCTGTACCCAGATAGGCACTGACTCATTACTAGATCACAACCTGTAAGAGAGACACAAAGCTAGTGTGTGTGTGTGTGTGTGTGTGTGTGTGTGTGTGTGTGTGTGTGTGTGTGTGTGTGTGTGTGTGTGTGTGTGTGCGCGTGCCCTTTTGTCTGAGATCGATGAAAAATACATTTAGATCATTTTGATAATGTCATACGGACCTACTGTAAAGATAGCACAGTTTATTTTGCGTTGACCTTTACCTGTTGTTCATTTATCATAGTCAGAGACAGTGGAGCCCAGTTGATGCTGCACTTCATTAGTCAGAATCTACAAGTTGAGTTAGAAATCTGTATTACAGCATGAAAATATGATTTAAAAAAAGAATCTAGTAATACCATACCATATTACATCATGCCATTGTATAGTATAATGTAACATAGGGGGAATGTTTTGTACATCTCATTATGCTATAATAACTGTGCATTAAAATGCAAATATTGGTAAAAGCATATTGTTACGTATTTCATATCATGTCATTTGTTAAAAGGGTTAAAATACCTAGTATAGCATTCCGTACAGTATCTTCCATGCATGTTATAGTGATACCATAGAATAGCACACCACAATACAATTACAGTAGACATTACCAGATGCAATGCAACATGATTCTGTACACTGCATTATATTTTTCATACGTTTCAGTTTTAGAAAGCACATCACGTAGGTCAGAAGAATGCTTCCATCAACATTACAGAGGTTAAGACGCTCACCTCCATAACCATACACGGTATAATCCCCCGTGTTCATGTATCCATTATAGCTCAGAGTTCTCAGAATTAAATCAACACTGAGGATTTTACTGAGTACAAATCGCACTTCTGTTACCGGCTCAGTGGCCTTGTGGTTACAGTGTCTGCCCTGGGATTTGAAGGTTGGGGGTTCAATCCTCAGCCGAGTCATACCAAAGACTATACAATGGTACCCAATGCCTCCTTACTTGGCACTCAGCATCAAGGGTTGGATTGGGGGCAAGTCCCTGAGACACACTAGCGCCATGACCAGGGGGTGTACTTGAACATCAAGCCGCCTCATGCTACAGAAACAGGAGATAGGCTCCTGACCCTATGGGCCACAAGGCTCCACAACCGATGGTTCCCGAGGCTACTATATCGTACTTCTGTTGGTCTAGAATTGAATCCTGGCAGAGCCTTCAGGCTAATTTATAGTTTGTCGGATGACCGTGTCATGCAACACTTTTTCACAGTTGAAAATATATAATTTTTGTCATACAAAAATTACAGACAAAAATGTCATAAAATGTCGTACTGACACTTTGTCAAGGTTGAAAATTTAATTTTTGTCGTATAAAAACATGGTTGTTTGACGAAGTGAACCTTTCCTCCCATGCTTCCCGGAATACACTGTCTCCCTCTGCTTTCGATTCTTTGAGACGCACATACGGGTATTTGGGGGCACGGCCAAATCCAATGCATATAAATCCACGCAGCGCACGTGACGTTGATTCCCTTCCCCTATTCGCACGTACTAGCGTGTGACATCAGTTATAGCTAAAAGGATCCTGCCAGCCTGAATTTCAGACCGTTCACTCTTTAAACACAGCTCGACACAACAAAAAATCTGTACAACACATGCTGGAATTGGAATAAAAAAAGTGATATCTGTCATAGCAATTAAAATACTCCACTGTTTGGCTACACACAAGTGGAAGTGTGAACGTTTTAGGAGTAACAATAAGAGTGACGTGCCATTGTGAAGAAGATGAATGCACTGTAGCATACAGTACGGCACAGGACCCCCCCCTCAATCATCCAACAGTGGGTCCCTGTCAGCCCTATAACTGATGGCCGTGAGTAAGCTGATCCCTGGTAACATTACCACCACTTGTGGTCGTATGTACATAGGACTTGAGGACTTCTCAAGTGGGTGTCAGCCATGGATGCCGCCAGGGTGCGACGACAATAAGGAGGAGAGGAGAGGACAGGAGAGTCGAGGAGAGGAGAGGTCCTTTGTCGTGAATGGATGTACCAGTCACCTCCAACAGGTGTGGGGCTGCTGTTGTGTTGAGTATTTCATCGTATCGATTCTTCAGTAACACATTGTATGAAGCCCATATAAGCACTAATAAATCCTCATAATGCTTTATAACAATAACACATTAAGTATTTTATAATGAGGGTCATGTATGAATGCTTTGCTTATAACCGTATAATTACAGTTATAAGTATTCAGAAATACTCATGCTTCATAACAATAATCCTAACACATTATAAAGTGTTTTATAATGACTTCAGTCATGTATACATGCATTTTATCTCTTTATACCACTGTGTAATTACAGTTATAAGCATCCATAAGTACTCATAATAATGCAATCATAACACATAATAAAGCCTTTTATAATTATATATAATGTAAAGTATACATGCAAGTGTAATCTCATAACACTGTACAGTTATAAGCACTGATACTGTAAGTACTGATAATGCAATTGTAACACACTAGAGATCATAGTGTATTATCATGAATACACATGTGTTTTAAGGAAAGTGAAAAAAATGTATTAAATCTGTGCAAGAACAACACACAAAACATTTCTGCCTCACCTTGAGGAATGTCATTAATTAAATGAATGCGCCAATTGACTACATTTATAGTGATTTCTAATCACATAATGCTATAAGTTAGTATAATAGATTATAAAATGATGTTATTGTATTATAACTATGAGAATTATAATACACTATACACTATGATCCTTGCCAAATAATGTGTCCAATTATGAAGTATTATAATATGTGACCTTAGTTATAAGTGATAAAAAAAAAGCTTTATAAAAGGGTTATAATGCATTATAGACATGGAAACAATAGGAAGTGTTACCCTTGAGCTTAAAAGTAATTATAAAATGCTTTATAATGTTATGATTATTGTTATAAATCATTATGAATATATATGAGCTTATAACTATATTTATACAGTGATATAAGCAGATTTGAATGCATTTATGAGTATGTCTATAATGAGCTTTAGAAATGGGTTTCAAAGAAAGTGTTGCAATTTCTTGTATTTTGTAATAACCATAATCGTTTTCAAGTTATGCTACTTGCTAGATATATAATAAAATAAAATAAAAACATTTACCTGGTGTTGGACAACATTAACACACCCAAAATAAAATAAAATTAATCTATCAAATGTAAATACTGACTGTATACCCCAAACCCCAAACCACAACAGTGCTGTTGTACACCAGAACATATTTTTCATCAGTACTTTGAGATATGAACTATGGTTCCTTTTATCCATAACCAGACCCCAAAGAAAAGTGTAGAAAAAAACAAAATCCATCAAACATAAATAATCAGGCAGAGCTCAGAGGCTTAAAGCTAGGGTTGGGGGTGGGGGGCAGATTTTTCAAGATGACATCAGCAGCGCGAGTTCTGCTGTTTGTATAACGTCGTCTGACTCCTGATTAAAAGCCCGCTCATGTTTTCACCCAGAGGGGGGACTCCCCACACAATGAAACCCTGAGTGTTCATTTGACTATGAGAGTGTAAACATGGGCCCACAAAAGGTCCATTTTACTATGGTGGGAGGAGACATCATGCCCGAGCCTTTCGTCCAGCGAACCCCCCAGATCCTGTTAAGAACCGGCGTGTAAGAGGTTTCCTCCTCTGCACTCCGGAAATGTCTGCTGTGATGTCTCACCCCCTTCTCCTCACTGCTTAGGAATGCTCTCGCTCTCTCTCTCTCTCTCTCTCTCTCTCTCTCTCTCTCTCTCTCTCTCTCTCTCTCTCTCTCTCTCTCTCTCTCTCTCTCTCTCTCTCTCTCTCTCTCTCTCTCTCTCTCTCTCTCTCTCTCTCTCTCTCTCTCTCTCTCCCCCCCCCCCCCCCCCAACCTCCTGCCCCTGCCCTCATCCCTTCTCCTTTTTCGTTCGTCTCTCTACCCTTTTTGCTCCCATGCTGTGAAAAGTAAGTGAGAGGAGAAAAATGATTAAATCATTTTTCAGTGGGGAGGAGAGAAGGGAGAAGGCCAGGAGAGAAAAGCAAGGGATGATAGAGGAAGGAGGGGGGGGTTCTTAAAACAACACCGACTACATCGTCAAAAGGCAATTTTGGCACTTGGGTTACAGCCACTGACGGGACCGTTACGAGGAGGGCCCCTACGGCTTGGCTCCGAGCTCGCAGGCCGGCCAGCCGGCAGCTTTAAAATATGAGCTACAGGGGCTGAGACGAGGACCTCCTTACCGTGATTGAAGAGGATTCCCCGCTGTTCACGGCCAACCGTGGGTTAGAGCCCAGAAAGATTCACGGCACACAGGGCAACGCTGGACAGGATAAACCTGTCTCCCTCCGAAAGCAGGCGGGGGGAAAAGCTAGTGCTGTTCTAAATTTGGATGGCTACATTGACTTGTGCTATCTTTGTATATGTATAGAAGTCATTTTTCATTGGCTTTGCAGCATTATTAGACAGGATGGTAAAGTGAGAGAGGAAACAGGAGGGGGGAATAAAACTCTGGGCCTTGCGACTCACAAGGAGCATGCAATCAACTGGCTACTGTATACGTCACCAGGCATGCCGGTTTGTACGTATTTGAGTATGTTTTTTTCCCATGAAGCGCTTTCATTTCCCACACGCATGAAACGTATGCAGTACAAATACTTTGACTTGACCTCTATTACGCTCAAGTCACTACATCAAAGTGTACATTCATGGGTCTTCAACGGTATACTCATCTCACGTTTGATCTGATTGACTCCCAACACATTCCCAGATGGCATTGCTGCCCCTCTCTTCCCTTCCAGTGTGTCCTCTTCAAGGGATAGCAGGCCATTCTCGTCCCCTCTGACAAGAAAGAAAGAGAGAGAGAGAGAACAGACAGATACAGGGAAGAGAGGGGAAACCGATAGCGTAATTTGTCCTCTCAGGGAAGCTCCGATCACGTTAAACCCCTTTTGTTGGAATTAAAGCCATAGAGGAGAGTGGACGCCCTGGGGACCCTGACGGTGTCTGAATAGCTGGGGTTCAGTTACCAGAAGATCCCCTCCCTGGGGTCCTACACCGCCCCCCTCATCTACAACCTCCAGGACAGTCCAGTATATACGTTCATACAGGTAAAGGGAATGAACGGCGGGCTTTATGACAGTGAGACGCCTAAGCGGTTGCCATTGTTCAGGGGCCATCCAGCGAGGTATCGCGGGGTTAAGTGTCATGGCAAAAGGGCCTTTTCTTCTCAGCTCTTTTTGAACCCTGCCGGCGCTTCATAGATATGCAAGCCCGACCCCCACCCCCTACACATACATACACACACACACACACAAACACACACACACACACCGTGTGTGTGTTTGTGTGTGTGTGTGTGTGTGTGTGTGTGTGTGTGTGTGTGTGTGTGTGTCCAGAGGCTAGCAAGTTACCTCCACAAACGCTGCTTTGATTCGACCGGTTAATTTGATTGGATTATGTCTTTTCTCTTCCTCTCTCTTTCTCTTTCTCTTTCTTGTTCTTTTTTTGTGTGTGTGTGTCGTTTCAGACTTCAAAGCTGCGGGGTTCTGTGACAGGAGGGAACAGCGCGAGGCTGTCAGTGGCCCCCGACATCAAACGCTGGCCGTATAATGCCACACTGTCATAACCACCTACCTAGGCCTCTTGTTATGATGTGAAGATGATATGCTCACGCTGGTAAAATCCTGAGTGTTGTACACTCTCAGAGAAACAATGGTAAAATTGACACTGAGGGTTTTACCGTGCACGCTGCCCTATTATTGTAACCACCTTTCCTTGCAGCGTTTGTGTCTCTCACTGCAGCTTGAATAATCATCTGAATCCATACACTGGAACCAGGTGGTGGCTTCACTGGCTTGTGATGGTGATGGATATACAGTACGTGTATATCATTGCTGTCGGGCAGAAACCTTGTATCTCGATATTTCAACCTTAATCTTTTTACGCAAATGAATGTACAAGAGTGTCGTGCAAAAGTAGCGAAAATAGCCAATCTACAATCTCACAACACCATTGAAAGTGAAAGTGGGTCATTCTGTCTGGTTGGTAATACATATTAAACCAATGTAGTATTAAAGTATTAACAAGAGCTTGTGACTAAACAATAACTACATGTAACACCATTTTTTCCCTTTCCTGAAAAGTAACGGTTTTGGACATACAAGGTTTCTGCCCAACAGCCATGATATGAAATACATATGGAGTGCTATGCACTCCATATGGGGGAGGCCTCCAGTCTATAGGATTGTATCAAATGGTACATTTTGTGCCTATAGGACCAAACCTACATGAATTCCACATTTAAAAAAAAGTGTTGCCAGAATCAGAAGGTCAAACTGATAAAGATGTATTAGCCTGTATACATGCATGCATGGATCCATGGCAGTGCATTGTAATAGCTCCAGTCTGTCTATGAACAGAATAACTTGAGAATGGAGTGCCAACTTTTCATGAAACCTGGTGCGAATGATCAGTAGGCTGCCCCGTAGAGATGATTACCATTTGGGTCAAGGTCAAAAAGACGCAATCAGTCATATCCCAAGAAAAGGGACTTACAAAACATTTGGGACAGGCATGGCTTTTCATTCCACTTATCCTCCAGTAATTTTGAAGTGGCCATTTTGCATCATCATTTGTCTTCGTCAGTGCTTATCACCAATTGATTTGGGGACTCCAAATGGCACACAGGAAGGCAAGCTCTAAAGACGGAAAAATCTGTGGCAGACCTAGGCCAAATAGCATGGTCATACTGGAATGAAATTATTTAAAAAATATTTGTATTAAATTGGTTTTAGACAGTTTAGGCAGTGATGTCTGCGACCTAACAGAGCACAACAAGTTTGGACAAACACAGATAGCAAGTGAATTTAGTTCATGTTCCTGTGCCTGACCGTGCACTTGACACTCAATTGCACTGATCAGCTTACAGTAGCATACCATTCTACCTTTAATTACATGTCAACTACTCTGCAAAATTCTGAGTGTGGAGAGCGTAAAAATTGATTTATCCACGTGTAACTCTAAGAGTGTGCAAATGTTACTAGATGCACCCGTAAGGGTCCATTTAGTTACATTTGCATACTCTCAGAGTTAAATTGACTCAGGATTTGACAGTATTTGGTCTGGTATGGAGAGATGGTCACGGGTGACCTGGCTGTGACCGCGCGTGTGTGTGATGCATTCATGCAGAAGTCAGAACAGAACCTGCACATGTGCACTTTTCTCACAAATACTCCCTCCGTATCCGTCACTGTCCCTCTCTCTCTCTCTGTCACTGTTTCGCTCTCTCTAGTTCCATCTCCTTCTGCCTCGACACAACGTTGCCCACTGTCACGGCGTATTAAAAGTGGCGTACATGTGCATGTCCAATGTGATGAATATGGATGTGACCCCTTTCTCATGGCGCCTGTCCGCCCCGCCTGCCCTCTTTGCCGGCGCCCCCTCCAGGCATAAGACACCACTTCTCAATGAGCACAGCATGCAAAGGAGACAGCGCCTCAGCCACTGCAACAAAACGTGCACACACACACGCGCACACAGGGGCGATTGCACACAGGCATAATGGCATGCACAGATTGCACATGGACTTTGCTGCACACACACACACACACACACACACACACACACACACACACACACACACACACACACACACACACACACACACACACACACACACACACACACACACACACACACACACACACACACACACACACACACACTAGATGCTTTTGTGTCTGACCCTCTCTCTACTGACCTTTCACAATGTGTGTTTTACATAAAAATAAAGGGTTAGGGGTAGCATTCGCCTAAAGACTCAGGAGGAGGAAGATACTGATTTAGAATACATGTTTGTGACACCTCTAATGAACCGGTAGCTCCTGGCCCTTCATGTCTTCATATCTCAAAGTTCATGTCTTAGGCACGTAAATATGTGTGTGTGTGTGTGTGTGTGTGTGTGTGTGTGTGTGTGTGTGTGTGTATGTGTGTGTGTGTGTGTGTGTGTGTGTGTGTGTGTGTGTGTGTGTGTGTGCATGAATCTGACATTTCAAAGATTACAGGCTCATTCCTTCTCCCAAACATCAAAACAATATAAAGCTCTAGCTTGATATCATATAATGTATAAAATTGATTACATGTGCATGCTGTAGAGCAGCAATGCATTTTGAGGAACAAACTGTGTCAGACACCAATGAGGCAGCCACTGTAGTACAGTATTTATAAGGTTGTCAATTGTCTCATAATACATGATAAAAGTGAAATTGTGTGTGTACATGTATGTATTACTATACTTCTGAGGGCCACATGTCCCCACAGGTACAGTAGAATTAGACAATTTCCTGGTCTTCACAAGAAAAATGGTTGTTTTATGGTTACAAAAGATTTGGGGGGTTAGGTTTACAATTATGTTGGGGTTAGGGCTAGAATTTGTTGTTTCTCGGAAACTGTTTATCCGTCCAAATTTCCATTTGGGCTCTGCACACCTCAGGGTCATATGGGTCACACACGCTGGGTTTGGGGCCAAGCGGTCGGACGCTGAGTTATGTCCGGGACAAAATTTGGGTGACAGACACACAGAAAGGTACACTGAGATTCCTTCAATTATAGTATACTAGCCCACACCCGTGGGGGGATATGTGCACATGATCTGTCAACCCGGGAGGCAGTTCGTCCCATAACTCGCGGGACCATCCCACAGCTGGGCAGTTGTAACCATGGCGACATTCTTTTACACAAAAACGCTAATAAACAGCTGAGATTTGGTGAAATCGAAAAACGGGCTTCGCTGTTCCGTGCACATGGTAATGGTCAATGGCTGTGTGCAAATTCAGATCAACTGCTCCAGCAGCCACTGAGGAGAACCGGGCAGAACCAATTTTGGTTCTACACCACCACTACACCACCACTACAGAGCTTTGTAGAATTATAAAGCTAGTAACTTGTTTGCAGATTGTGCTGTAATTCACATACTGTGTCTTGTAAATCGCATGTGGCCTGGGCGCCAAGAAAATGTATGACACTTAAATAAAACTTAACTAAACTACAGACATCTTGCCATTCAAGGACAAATCAAGAACTTCAACAATTAACATCACTCAGTAATATAACTCACTTTGTCTTTGTAGCTGACACCAACCCCTTAAGGGTCAAAAATAAACACAAACACGTTCAACTGCACAAACTAATCTATGATCTAACTTCTTTTATATCTGAACGCAGAACATAATCTTTTCACGTACTGTGCGGGCGTTTCTCAAAGAAGCCGTGATCCAGCTGCTTTAATTGACGTTCCTTTACCTTGTTAAGGCTAATTAGCTGGTAGCGAAGGTGATGGTGGGTTTGGCAATTAACACATGGGAGATGAGCCGAGGGTAATCACTGCAGGCTCCTTGGTGGCACGTAAGTCATCAGCCTGGCACCCAGCTACACACCCACTGCCTGTGGGAGACAAAACCGTGCATGACTGAAAGCCAGATTTATACTTCGTCGTACGACGGTGATCATGAACACACAATGAAGGTACAGTATAATGTATGATGTATATTGTGTGATCGTCAAAAACAGAGGAGGCATGTACAATTGTGTGTGTGTGCGTGTGTGTGTGTGTGTGTGTGTGTGTGTGTGTGTGTGTGTGTGTGTGTGTGTGTGTGTGTGTGTGTGTGTGAGAGAGTGTATAAATGAAAGGTGTGTAAACGACCACTGGGCTTAAGTGACTTTACACAGCTAGGAGCCCAGAGGAATAGTTTGTTGTGGTACTGTACATCCCAGTCAGGTCACTGGTACTTTCCCAGACAGAATGAACCTCCGTTCCCCAGAACCAACATTTCCTACCAGCTGAATGAGTAGGATGTGGTGCTGGGTGGGTAGGAGGAGGGAAATTACACAGTTTTGTGGCTATTAATGTCCTTGAACCCTGGTCTTTCCCAAGCCCCGCCGAACAATGGGCCGCTGTGTGCGTCTTGCGTGACACGGCAGGGGGACAGTGCGGGGACACCGCAGGGACAGAGCCGAGAACCACAGCAGCAACACAGTGGCACTGCCAGGCGTCTGTCTGCGGTCGGTGGGGCTGAGTCACGAGTCAAGCATGCCTCGCCCCCGGTCTATAAATGTGTGTCTACATAGAGAGGGCTGAGGCGGGGATATTACTATATCACACGATAACTCATGGGACGGGTGCTGGAGAATGGGAGACGGGGGGGGGAGTGGCAGGATATGGAAGAGTTCAAATGGGCAAGGGCAAATGAGGCCCTCTCTGTATCTCTCTCTCACACACACACACAGAAGACAAGAGTGTGTACACGCACGCGCACGCACGCACGCACGCACGCACGCACGCACGCACGCACGCACGCACGCACACACACACACACACACACACACACACACACACACACACACACACACACACACACACACACACACAGAGCAACCTCTGCATCCACCATCCTCATCAGTCAGAGCCCTGCAGTCTCTCTGCCTGGCAGTGCAGCCCTGTGGGTTCTGATCAGAGAGGCAGGGCCACGGCGAGGCAGCCAGCCAGCCACATTTAAAAACCCTAAATTCCTCTGGCCGGCGTTTGTTTTCCTTCACATTGATCACCTAGCGGCCGCTGACTGATTCTCAGCAAAGCCAACACAGCCACGGTGTTTTCTTTGCATTTCAGACACGCAGACAGACAGACAGGCGGAGAAGCCAGGAGGCGTCAAGAGCAGAGGGCAAAACGGAGCGGCTGGAATGGAGAGACTCAGCCGCTGCGTCATTTGCAAGGAGGCTTCCTATGTACCGTAGGTCGCACTTTTGGGAAATATGGCCCCTTAGGACCGTCTCCTTGTAGTAGGAAGCATAGGATACATCCTAGTTAGGTATGTTGATTTGGCAACATTTCAAAGAAACATCAACTGGTTCCTTGGCTGGGTAGGATATTCCATAAGCCTGTGCTGCAAGGTCGCCGACACATACTGTAGATAGTTATTTTAATAGTTATTATTTAATTTCTTACCAAGCCATAGCTTTTTCTTCCAAATAAAATACGACGACAATTAAAAACAAGCTTCAAAACAGCGTCCATGAAGTTAACATTTCTATCAACATTGTTAGTTGGTCAGTGCATCTGTTGCGCAAGAGACTTGATTGGTGTCAGGTGCAAGAGAGACTTGAAGCACTGGCTTCATCAAATTTAATCATGCTACTTTTGTAGGTTGTCATCAGTTCATGTAACCTCTTGGACAAAACAGATACCTAAAAAGAAACATTCTTAATTAGGTACCAGGTCGGTTGTTGGTTTAAATTCCCAGAGCAAGCAGGGAAAGTCTGACTGCTGAAAATGAAGGAGCACTCCCCTTCCTTAACAACATGTGTTTAGGTTCCCTTGAGCAAGTATGAAGGCACTTCAATGACCAACAGGTGAAGGACTAACTATATGAATGTGACATGACAGAGGACATATCTATCTGTCTACCTATCAATCTATCTACAGTATAAATTACGCAAATCTGTATGTGTGTGTGTGTGTGCGTGCGTGCGTGCGTGCGTCCTTCATGTATCTCAAGAACAGTTCAACCAATCGACTTCAAATTCGCTGTGTGACATGCGGCAAGTCCTCAGCAATACATATGCTGTATGTATTGCTCATTGATTTATTGATCATTAACATAAGCATGCTCTGAAAATGCATGTAGCCAAGAGGCTGCCAGGTCAAATGGTTGGTCCACAAACACTTTTGAGATTTTCAAGTGGGCCTTGATCCAGAAAAGGTTGAGAACCACTGTTGGGAGTCAATGTTGCTGTTTGACGTAGCTTGACCAGGTCCTTTAAATCCTCTTCTATAACTGTCCATTCCCTCGCCCAAAGCATCTTTTTGTTTCTACAAGAATCCCTGATGGAGATGAACTGGGTGTAGACGTTCCTATTCTTAACGATCTACACACCCTTGCAGCCATGCCTTTCCTGGTGCAGTTCAGTTCAGTTGGTAGTAATTCTCAGTTCTCCTGTCCTGGTGGGTATCACTCAGCATATTCCTGGGCTCTGCTTTATTTCCCATCTGAATGAAGGGAACCTCTTTAAGGGCGTCAATCTCTTCGTCTTTCCCTTGCTTTTATATTTATTTAATTTTAGGATTTTCCTTAGCATTTTTTTAAGTGGGCTGTTATTTTTTCTGTTGCTATTGGTCATGGCTGCCAGTTCCCACCTGATGTCGTGTGGAAGTCCCGGCTGCTCCAGACACTGAATAACTGCAAGATTGCATCTTCAGACTCTGACTTACAATAAGTCTAAGATAATAAATAATTGGACCTATTTGATTCCACAAGGGAAATTCAGTTTTTAGTTTAACCCAGCTGATTGCTGCCCAAGTGGTCAAACTTGAGTACAAGGGGGAGCAGTTAGGGGTCAAGTGTCTTGCTCAGGGACACCTCCACACATTGCCGGAATCCGGGACCTTCTGTTTCCCAGACAGGCTCTCTATGGCCGCCCCTACAGTAGAATCAGAATCAGAATCAGAATCATCGGGTATGTATCTGTATCCCACCATGCAATAGCACACATTAGACAGCCTTTTGCCTTGGGCTTAACCTTCTAAATATTGTTGTTTCTATATATGATGATAATCAAAAGAATGGTTATTTTACTTAAATCACAAGAAACCTAGCATCCCTATTCTGGGCATGTCAAGGCTTCTGGGCAAGGCACACATTCTGCAAAAATGGATGAACATTGGGTAAAAATAGGCAGACGTTCGATGAACATTCTCTATTTCACATACAGCGAAGGATATAGGGTTTAAGTGGTGTATGTTCCCTGGAAAAATGAAGGTGAAATACAACATGCATGATTCACTTAGGGAAATAAACTAAAGAGAAAAGTATGTCCTACATTGGTTTGGTCTCTTCTTTACTCCCTGGTCCCTTGGCAGCAGAGCCACCATCCCTTCATCCCTCTCTCCATCCATCCCCCCATCCTCTCCTTAATAAACGACCGTTGGTGGTAATTGCCCAGCCTGAGACGACGTCATTACTCATTTAGATGTCCAATAACACTGCAGTCTGCCCTCCACACACACACACACACACACACACACACACACACACACACACACACACACACACACACACACACACACACACACACACACACACACACACACACACACACACACACACACACACACTTCACATGCACATGCACACACATGTATGCACAAACACACGGATGCAAGTGCATACATGTGCATATAAATACACACTCAGGCTCACGTATATAAACACAACAGCGGAAAGGCTCTTTACTGTACATTGCTTTTTACTAGGGAATACACACACACACACACACACACACACACATGGACACGCACACACACACACACGCACACACACACACGCACACACACACACACACACACACACACACACAGAACATGCTGATCTATATCATTGATTTACTCCCCCCTTCTCTCAATTTTTCATATTCAATGAGTGACTTGTAGATTTGGCTGCTCAATACAGATACGTCTCAATTAAGAAGACTTCAGTGGGAGGCCTGGGGCTGCAGGGGGTGGGGTGTGGAGCGGGGTGGGTGGGTGGGTGGGTGGGGAAGCAGTGTGTATTGATGTTTTGCGGTGGACCCACTTAGCCATGGAGAGTTATCAAGAGTCGAAAAGTAAACTTTGTTCATTAATGTTTTGATGAACCCTAACTCTCCAAAGGATACGTCTGGGGAAAGTTATGAAAGATTTTTGCTCCCAAAACAAAAACAAATGTTACTTGAGAGTTAACATTCCACAGACACAAACATGCCATCACGCTTTGCTTTCATGTCAACACTCCTTTTGTAAGATTAGGCCATAACATGTCACTTCAGATCACTCAATAATATCAGAGTAGAAATATGTATTTCATTTAACATTTTGTGTCTTTGGCTCTCTCTGTCTGGAGCAATCTAGATTCCATGTTCTGCAACAGGACAACCAACCAAGAAGCGGGTTCACAGCATCGCAAGTGCTTATTGTCGCTTTTTATGTTTTTTTTTCATAAATTAATGCCCTATTTTATACTTGACAGTGTCAAGCAAAAGAAGTGAAAGCTTCACTCCTTTAATCGGCTATTTTTGATATTTTTTCTATTATAAGATTGTTGGACATTGTAGTAAAAAAGTAGAAAATAGTGCTAAGTGATTAAAAGGAAAAGACAACACCTACGCCATTTCACAATATTACTATATCCAAAATCCCAGACAATATCTAGTCTCATATTACAATAATGATGTAATATCGATATATTGCCCAGAGTTACATCAGACCAACGGCAGCATGAAGCCTAATTTATGTTCTGTTGCACGACGGTGTCACACGCCAAAAATAGCAGACCTACAAGCTCACAACTCGCCACGGATGCGATGCGTCATGAGCTTGTAGGTCGGCTATTTGCAAGGCGCAACACCGCCACGCGACAAAGTATGAATCGGCCTTAAACTCCACTGCCTCATCATTTGTCAACATTTCAAGCAGTTCATGAGGTATGCGAGGGTGAAAGCCGCAGAGCTGCTGCTGACCTGAACGTGAAGGCCTGGTGCAGTATGGTCAGGAGTGAGTCCAGAGCCAGGAGCCTTGGTCTGGGCATCCTGCTGGATCCAAGCAGCTGCTGAGATGTGGTTTCCCCAGCCTCTCCTGACAAACTCCCCACAGCACCTGAGGGAAAACAGAGCAGCGAGAGGAAAAACCATGAGATGGATGGAGGGGTGTACTGGAGAGAGAGAGAGAGAGAGAGAGAGAGAGAGAGAGAGAGAGAGAGAGAGTGTGTGTGTGTGTGTGTGTGTGTGGGGGTGTGTGTGTCGTACAGAATGTGTTCGTCTGTGTGTATGTGTTGCGCTGGCGTTCTCCGGTAGGATGTGTGTGTCTGTGCGTGTGTGTGTCAGCAGCATTTTTTATTTTGTTTTTTCCTTTTTCATGTGTATAGTTCCCATCACTGCCAAGCCCTACTGTTGTTCTGGGGGAGGGGTTAGAAAAGCACGTGTCTCCTCTGATACCTGACAGTGAGGAGTTTCACTGGGAGGGTGTTAACTCATGCAGAGGAACATGCTATCCCTCCCAGTTCTGCTCCAGTTCAGGCACTCCGACCAACCTGTAGGAGTCACTGGTGCAGCGACAGAGACCCCCCCCCCCCCCCCCCCCCCAACCGGCTTCCGACCCGCAAACACTGGCAATTGTGTTCATTACCGCTCCAAGCCGAAGGCAAGGTAGGGGATGTGAACCACCTGCGCCACCCGGACGCTCAACAAAGAACTTATAACTAAAATGCATACTGTATACACACAATGCATACACACACGAAAACATGGACCTTGGAGTTCAGAAATTGTGCATTTGTATGCGTACATGCGTGCATATGAGTGTGTGCATGGCTGTCTACATGTGTTGTATTTGTTAACATCATTCTGCCTGGTTGTGCCGAGGCTTTTGCTGTCCTTCCTGGGCACACCAACACACCGCTAAAATGTGAGCGTTGATTTAACTCTGAAAGCGTCAAATTGCAGGACACATGCAGGATTTGTCTGCGCTGCAGGGAGACCAGAAAAAACTGAGAGGAACAGAAAGGGAAAAAAAAGAGTACATAGTCAGTGTTCATTTATCCATTTTGTAACTCTGGGTGCGTACAAATGGAACCAAATGGACCTGTATGGGTCCAGTTGGTTCCATTTGTATGCTCCCAGAGTTACAATAAACCTGGGGATTTTACAGAGTAGAGGTGAAAGAAGAGAACAGGAGGTATTTGCCTGAACCCTGCAGCCAAACATAAAGAGACCATCGGTTGAGTACAATGAAGGAATGTGCCATCTTTTATGACGGGGAATGAAGAGAGTAAAAGCACTGCGCTACATAAAACGCATGTATATATATTGGATTACGGTGCGTCGTGGTCCCGCGGACCATAAATCTCGGGGACGGGACTGTAAAAAGGCCAGGATGAAAGACCTGATTGGCTTATTTTGACTGATCTCGGCTGGAAGAGTTATTTTTTGCCCGTGGACAGTCGTTGCGAGGCAGACGGCTCTTTATAGTGAGGAGGAGGAGGAGGGCAGGGGGTGGGGGGGGGGGGGGGGTTGAGGCAGTGGAGGGGGGGGGGGGGGGGGGCATTCACTGTCTGGCGAGCGTTAATATTAACCGTCCGGAACAAAAGAGTGTTAGTCTAGAGCGGAGAGGTACTGTGGCTTGACACGGAACAGACACACCTGTGTGATATCGAGGGGGAGCGAGAGACAGAGAGAGAGAGAGAGAGAGAGAGAGAGAGAGGCAAGAATGGTTCCCTGTGTGTTTATAGTTAACGTCAGTGTTAATTTAACTCAGAATGTGTAGAATGGACCCTTATACAGTAGGTACATTTTCCCACTCTGATATAGCCTACTGTACTTTCACTACTATCTCTACATTATTTACTATGGAGATCTTGTCACTTCGTTTTGTACCGTGTCCCAGTTTTGGTGTGTCTTGTTGCCCCAATGCAGAGGTGCTGATTACTACGTTAGGTTCAGGTGTAAAGATCAGCATTCTTTACTGTGATTATAGCTCCAATAGCAATTCATTCATCCATTATACTATGAATCAACAAGAAAATATATACTTTAAAAGACATACTTTCACAAGTCTTTTTCAGTCTCAGATCAAGATTCAGATGAATGACAGTTTTTGTTTTTATAATGCACCAGTATAAGGTGAGTTACCAATGCACTTAAACAACAGTGTATCCACATGACAATATTTAAGGAAGTTAGCTGCCAATTAAGGCAGGGGAGACCATTGCGTTGCGGTAAGTAACATAAGAAGACAGGTAAAATAATAAACTTCTAAAGTTTCTCAGATGACGTATGTGGTTTTTGAAACAACAACAATAAGAGTTCAGATCAGACATCGTTGACCTTTCGATTCAGAAGCGAATTCACTCCGTCTCTTCTTCGTTTCCTTGTTTTCAGTCGCTCTTCCTTGTTTCTTTCTGTCGTTATTTCTCTCTCTCTCTCTCTCTCTCCCTCTCTTTTACAGGCTTCAGGAATGCCGGGTCTCCTTAGTGATTTATAAACATACACATAATAAATGTGTGGCTGTAGTTTAAGCTGTGATGAAGCATTCTCTCTCTGGGACTCTGTTGCGTGATTTAAAGGGCTGACATTTATGGCAAACAGGCCTATTATTCAGAGTGACTGTCTGTGTACAGACCAGCGTTTTACAGCGGTTGCACAGAGGTGAACCCCCCCCCCCCCACCACCACACAACACTGAGCCAGTATCTAACACAGGCTAAATATTCAGTCACACAGCACAAAGTACAGGAAGTGTGTGTACAGTATGTGCCTGGTGAAGAAGGGGGATGCTTTACCAGAAGCAGACGGTCGGTCACACAGTATAGAATGCCTAGAATGCATAATTATTGTAAAGAGAGCAACTCACAACGAGGAGAAAAGATAAACAGTGGAGAAAAAAATGTAAGGTGTACACACATCCCTCACTTCAGTCACATTCAATCCATGCTTCTTTTTTTTGTAGTGGATCAGACTTAATCAGACTTTGTTTTGTTTGTGAATGAAGCAATGTAAATTTGTAGTACCGGTACTATAAGCTGGTTTAAATACAGTACAAGCATGAAACAATGGAAATACAAATTTGGTTGAACTGTGTGACATAATTATCAAAGAACGTCTAATACCCACAAACTTGAATACACTAACCATTTGCTACACACAGGCTTTGATATCTCATACCATTAGCTAATGAACATTGTGTTTGTGGTTCATTCTGCACATTAAGCCCAAAGCATTCACAGCAACGTTAACAATGAAGCTGTGTTTTCACTGAATCCCATAACCTGACTACCATCACTGTCCGGTCAGTGGATATAGCAAGCAATCGACGACTCAGCGGACGACATCACTATCTGTCCAAGATAATAGATGACAATAATGGGAAACTGTCCCTGAGCACTCGTTTAGACTCTTCCTGCCCATTTACTGATACCCTGCCTATTTAATTCCCCTCCTATAGCCAGGAAAACAGACACTTTGAGTCCATCTAGAGGGAGCACATTTACAATAAAAGGCCGGCTGAATCCTCAGCTCACGTTTCCCTCTGACCGTGGCAGGACATAAAACTTCGGGCCAGACCTCATTTTCTCGGCGCCATCCCCCGGACACACTGCTGCAAAAAAATCAATATGGCTGCACACAATACTCCTTAACTTTGAGAGTGACTGTGAATCGTCTTTGTTGAGAGAATATGTGGGGAATGTTTTCGTTTGTTTCCCTCGTCCCAGTTCTGGTGTCATTGCTTCTTGTGATCAAGCCCCAATGCAGTGGTGCTCATTACTGAATTAGCATTTCACAATGACACTGTGGTTGCTAATGCCTACCAGTATTTTCTTGGCACAGACACCCAGCCTGTTGAGGTGCATTATGGCCAGGATAACTGAATTCCTCCAGCAAAATAAGGGGGAATAAACTCAATCGTGAAGCAGGGCGAGAAGACCCTGGAGCGCAGTGAAGAAAGCTGCTCCGCCTGTATTGAGTTATTCTTTGGAGATTAGCGCGTAGCATGTAGCATTTAGCTGGTAGCTACCCTGTGCCAGGGCTGAGCATGACTCACGTGGTCAATAAAGCAGCCTGGGCTGTCGTATCTTAGCTTTAACATTGTATTGACTGTCACAATATCAACTCCTTCTATAAGGACTGCCTTGCAGCTGCTGAGGGCTAAGCGTGTTTACTTGATAAAGTCAGACAGCTACATCCACAATGCTTGAAAATGTGGTCGGGAAAACTGTGTCACGCCGCAGACATGGAAAAGTGGGACTAACATGTTGGCATGCTACAAGCGCATTCCACTCATGAACAAAGTATGTTGAACATTGGTGACCAGATCTAATCATAGTGTATATTTTTATCTTTTTGTTTTCTTATGGTAGTCAAGTTGACTTCAACGAGCAAGACTTATGTACATCTACAAGGCGACAGGTGCATAAGAGAAGTACAAGGGACGATCAACGTTGAAGAAAACTCCCACACATGTTTGAATGGGAAACACGTTTCAGTCTAGAGACCTTCATCAGGTTACTACAAGATCAACAATATAACCGATGAAAGTTTCTGGATCAAAACAGTGTGTTTCCCTACTATTTTTTAGCATTTGAAGACAGTGTGCAGGAGTCATTCTTCTACAACCAGGTTGACTTAAAAAACATAATCTCTGTTGTGAATGTGAAGTCAGAAAAAAGGACTGGTAACTTTGAATAGGACCTGCGACATATGGACAGGACACAAATAGAATCCAACATTAAACAACAAGGCTATATGGTACAGTATAGGAGATATGGTCCAGACCATGTGCATGGACGGATAGAGAGGATACTTTGAATGTATTTAATTGAACAGGGACAATGTACAAAGAACATTAACCTTATATAAAACAAGGAGAGATGTTATGTGCCAGGGTTTAGCAAATTACTGTTTTCCACCCATAGTCTCTGGGTAGAGATTCCCTGGAACACCTCCACACCAACTAAACCAATTTAAAACAAATGTGTGCAAGTTTTCTAGGTGATTACCCTTTGTTTTGTTGTTTGAAAATGTGTTGTTGTTATTAGTTCAAACCTATAGTCAACCTGGAGGTACGAATGGGGGCTAATTACTGCAGGACCCAATGGGTCCATATAGAACATACTTACAGACAATAGAGAAGACAGACTGCAAGCATTATGCCATAACCAGATACTGTAGCTGTACCTAGGTGGTTCTAAGTCTGTCTATGCTGTATATACGTTATCCTGGAGAATTGCTGAGTCAGGAGTGGACCACCCACAACTCTCTCTGACTGCAAATAGTGGACTCCACAGGAATGTAACTGTAATCTACTTGCAGTTAAAAACAAAAACAAAAACCACACATCTGAAGTAACAATTATTTGGAGAATCCTAGAAAGTCAAATAGGGCTGCAACTATCAATTATTTCCGTAGCGATTATTCTAAAGATTTTTTTTGCGATTAATTGAATAATCTTGAGGCACATTTTCTTTTATTCTTGTGAGTAACAACTTAAGCCCTGCAGTATTTTATACTTTATCGTACAGCAGTGTTGTGCAAAACTAAGGAATATTGCCGATGTGCAAGGTCACAGATCTGATATTTTCACTACTTTTAAAATGTGTTAATAATAATAATAATAATAATAATAAATATATTTGTCTTCTTTAGGGTATGAATCTTAGACAGTACAGTACATGATGGCATACAGTGTGATACTATACAAGCAGCCATTAATGAGTACTGTGAGAATAACCGTTGCAATGTTGAATGGCATGTGAAACATCTTTAACCACTTAAGCCCTGTTTTATTTTATTTTCGTATTTATTTTTATCTTTGAAAATCTTTGAACGTTTTGCCTAAAGGATAATGACATGCACAAAATATGTCCGTGAAGTTGAAAGTGGTTATATGGGTTTATAAATGTGTGTGTGTGTGTGTGTGTGTGTGTGTGTGTGTGTGTGTGTGTGTGTGTGTGTGTGTGTGTGTGTGTGTGTGTGTGTTTCAGTGTGTGTGTGTGTGTGTGTGTGTGTGTGTGTGTGTGTGTGTGTGAGCATGCAAGCGTGTTCACAAGCATATCGTTGTTGTCGGGCTGAAACCTCACATCTCCATATTTCATCTTTTTATGTTTTTCTCCCCTCGTAAATGAATACCCTATTTCATCATACAAGAGTGTCGCACAAAAGTAGTGAAAATAGCAGATCTACGAGCTCTTATAAAAATATATGAGCTTGTAGATCGGCTGTTTTCACTATTTTACTTGGTTTTGGACATACAGGGTTTCCATCCGACAGAGACGTTATAAGAAAACCCTGTGCCGACTGGTTCGTCTCACTCACTAGAGCTCTCTGCATCTCCAGCCTGCTGCTGTACATCACCTTGACAGCTGGGACTCAGGCAGAGAGGCTCGGAGTGGGAGAGGTCCTTCAGGTTGCCTCCTGTGATGGACACCAATAGCTGGGAATCCCCGAGCGGAAGTGACCTCACATTGACCTCAGCCTGCCTGACCCTTCAACTTGTAACCCTTTGACCCGCATGCTTAATTCTGCCACTACGCATAAAAAGAAATATTTTCCCAGGGACTATAGATGGGTTTGTCTACATGTAGGTGACACTGAGGGGCTCTTGTTCCATAGGGGTGCAGCTGTTAATCGAACTGATAGTTTAATCGATTATAAAAATCATTTTAATAAAACAATCGATATTGGGGGGGAAATGAACACATTTGACGGACATTTTTATCAGATGAAGATGAACTATAAAACAGCGTGTTTATCAGACTAATTGATTTAGATGATTATAAAAAACTATAAAAAATGTTTTGCATACATTTGTTGATATATAACAGAACATTTAATACATTCTTTAAAAAAAAATGCGCTTCTCGATTATTTTATTCTGAAACGTACTGTAATCTATAGAATAATAGCTACAAAAAATATCAAAAGTTGCAGCCCTAGTAACGGCCTAATCCACTATTTCAGTCAGTGTTACCTATTCTTAGAATGAATTGATTGCTGACACTGAGATAAAATTCATTTAGGAAAAAGCCCTGTAATTCTTAAGGCATTTGCCTGTAAAATACTACCAGTTTAGGCATACAACCAATATTTATTTAACTATTGGGTGATAT
The DNA here is from genome assembly GCF_963454915.1 of Gymnoscopelus microlampas. Classification (NCBI taxonomy): domain Eukaryota; kingdom Metazoa; phylum Chordata; class Actinopteri; order Myctophiformes; family Myctophidae; genus Gymnoscopelus; species Gymnoscopelus microlampas. The sequence continues at coordinate 25,275,264 of NC_139950.1, forward strand.
AATATCAAGTAGTAAAAATGAATATACTACAGTATATGGCGCTTTGCAATGAAAACTTTTTTCATGTGGCTTTCAATGTCTATAAATTAGCCCTTTTTGGTACAGGTCCTAAATTATATGTCAACATAATTTTGCACTCGACCAAATAGTCAATACAGTAAACGTCTCTCCCAGTCCACAAACGGTTAAATGCAATATTTAAGCAGCGAACAGAAGTCACTTCTCCCTAGAGCTGTGCGACAGTGATATTCTTCCCCTGAAATAAACGACAACGGAACAAGAAGTGGCACATAAATTAAAGTGGCAGCGTGATTGATGAGTCAGAGAACAGCGGAAAGGCTCTTTACATTGCTTTTTAGTGGGACTAGGGAATACACACCACACACACATGCACTCTCATGGACGTACGCACACGCACACGCACACACACGTAAGAATGGAAGCACATATGTACAAGTACATTCACCAAATCATACATTCATACACATATTGCGTGCACACACACACACACACACACACACACACGCACACATGCACGCACGCAAACAAACACACACACACACACACACACACACACACACTCAAACCAACACGCATGTACACACATGCACACGCACAAACCATTTGCCATGTGTAACCACATCAATCCAACATACTAAAATACACCCTTGAGAGAGGGAATGAAAGAGAAAGTGAGAGATACTGTGCATGCATGACCACTGTGCACGTGTGTGTGTGTGTGTGTGTGTGTGTGTGTGCCTGTATGTGAGTGTGTATGCGTGTACATATATATGTATTGCACACGTCCACCCATGTGTGTGTATTTGTGTGCACGTTGTCTATTTCCTCGCGTCTCTAAATGAGCTCCATGCAATATTAAAAGATGCAAAATGAGTCTGCGGGTGAGCGAGGAGGACAAGCTCGGAACGCCATTGGCGACTGACCTACCAAGGGCACCATGGGAAATAAGCAGACTGGGCAATGTGAAGGCACAGGCAGACCATGGATATTGTTTTCGGCATTGCACCTATCCATCAAACTCAGCGGCATGTTAATTCTCTCCAAGACCAGGAGAAATGCATGGGGGAATACAGTATGCATGCATGGAAAGGGAATCATGCTCAAACTGACTGGTTAGCATCTTATCTGCATTTAGTGTACAATCATTTCAGAATACCCATGCTCGGATATAGCTAGACAAATTTAATGGTAATGACCTCTAGAGCCCAGAAGATTTATCCGCCATTATTTTACTTTTTGGAAGAGATATATGCAATTATGATGTGTCCCGATTTTTAACCACTTTCAACCTTGCCTCCCTATCTTGGGAGGCTGAAATAGCGGATCTACAGTAGGCCTACTTGTAGATTGTCTATTTTCGCGAAACGTTCGCCAATTTCACAGATGTTCGGCTCTTATGACATGCCGAGAATAGGGACGCTAGGGTTCATTTGGTTAAGTGGTTAAACATGGGACATTCTGAACACTGTCATGTGTGCTGTTTGAACTGAATATGGCAAACTTGGGGGTTGAGGGAGAACCTTTTAACGTTGAGTACGAAAAACTTGGCATGTAGCTGTAGTGTAGCATGTTGAATGAATAACTGGACATCAGCTGTGGGGGGACTGAAGGAAAGGGGGGCGGCTTTGTAGCTTTCCTTGCAAAGGTCGGAGGAACACTTAACACTGCGGGAGAATGTTCCAGGTTGAAGTGGGAGAAGGAGGAGGGAGGGCGATAGCGACCGGGGGAGAGAGTGTTAATGAAGGGGGGGGGGCGAGCCAGTATGAGATCAGCCCTCATCTCAACGCTCCGCTTTTACTGCAGCTCTTAAGGCTAATTTATACATCATCGAACGGACGCGTCATGCAACAAGAACGACGCATTCCTGTCGCGAAACCCATTGATAAGATGATGTTTTGTCGCACGACACGGCCGTTCCATGAAGTATAAATTATAGCTCTTAGTGCCTCTGAGACAGACAGACAGACAGACAGACAGACAGACAGATAGATGCAGATAGATAAAATAAAGGCTTGACAACGTAGAGGGACCACATAATTCATTGTGGTGTAAGGGGACCATTGGGGATGGAGGGAGGGAGGAAGAGTGAGAGAGAGCAGGAAGGTGAGAGGAGAGAGAGGAGGGAGGAGGTGGAAGTAGAGGGAGGAGATTTCAGTACAGAGGAGAGAGAGAGAGATGAGGAAAGGGAGGAGGTGGAGGTAAAGGGAGGAGGGTACAGTACAGAGGGGGCTGCCTGCCTTTTACAGCCCATTCCAGTAGATGAGGAGCATCAATCTCTGGCTCGCCACTGGGATAAGAACTGGCTGCTATACAGCCAGCAGGGCCAGGGATATAAAACACATGCGCGCGGGCGAGCACACACACACACACACACACACACAGGAAAACATTCACACACACACACACACAGGAAAACATTCACACACACACACACACACACACAGGAAAACGTTCACAAACACACACACACACACACACACACACACACACACACACACACACACACACACACACACACACACACACACACACCTCCTTCCTCCTCCTCACACAGTTGTAGTACATGGCTACACGGCTTATATTTAAATAATGCACTGTACCTGCCATGACATGCCACTACCTGCTGTAATTGTCAGTTAATATGCCATTACATGAGTACTCCTGGCATAGTGCGCACTGCTATGTACACATTTCTCATTGGGAGTTGACTATGTCTATTTTAGTCCACCTTTACGAATGTATCTTCTGTAATGTCAGCTTGTACAAGACATGGTTTTACTAGTCCTTGTCACTGTGCTGTCTCTGCACCAAGTGGCAAAACAAATCCCTGGTTTTAATTTTTATGATTTTTTTTTTGAACATTGGTACTTCCGGGAGCGTATAAATGTAACCAAATGGACCGTTTGGTTACATTTGTACACTACTCGGAGTTAAATTAACAGTGTAGCATCTCTGAGTTCCATATGGGTGTCCATCAATTTAGCAGTCATCTGGTTGGGCAAAAAAGAGAAAGCATGTACGGTTTGCCACATTAGCCATTAGCATGCTTTTTGTGTACACGCAGCAGATTAAAATATGGGGGGCATTGCAAGATGGAAGGGGGTGGGGGTAGGGGGGTGGCAACACGCGGCAAAATAGAAAATGTTTTGAATTATACATTCCCAACGTCAGTGACAAATTGAGAGAGGGATTCGCCATAAATCATAAGTGTGCCACGCCGCCTACAGAGAGAATTGCTCGTCAGGCGGCAGGCTAAGATTTAGAGAGGCTGTTGCTGCTGTTGTTGTTTTTGGAGCTGCAGTCACACGGCTAACAGGAGTTACTATCAAGGTTTTCAGCAGTGGGATATCAGATTATACCCAATCTGGTTACTGTAATCACATTACCAATAAAGGTAACTAATATGTTATAGTCAGTTAAATAAAATAAAGTAATAATAGTCATAATAATAATAATCATTATTATAACAATAAATTGTGTCCCCTTATGTTTTGGGGTTATTTTTGTTACTGTACATCACATACGGGAAATTTGCCCACTGCATTTACCCACCTAACTATTAGGGGCAGTGGGTGCTATACAGTGCCTGGGAGCAGTTAGGGGTTAAATGTCTTGTTCTGCAGGGACAGGGACACTTCCACACATAGACTGGGTACAGGGGGCAACCGGGGACCTGTTAGCGCTTTGCTGTTTTATATATATATTTATATATATATACTTAGCTGTCCAGATAGCCAAGGACTCTACACTAAATATCTTCACTGAAAATAGCCAATCTACAACTGAAGAAAGCTTGTAGATCTGCTATTTTCGCCGAATATTTGGCCCCTAGAATAGAGACGCAAGGGTTCAAGTTGTTAAGATAACAAAGTAAAGTCCATAGTGTTAATTTAGCTCTGAGAGTGGCAAATGTAACCAAATGGATAAATGAACAGCGAGGATTCTGTGTGTAATTACTTTTCAAAACAGTGTCACAAAACTACAAAAAAGGGAAAAATAATAAAGCAAAAACACGATCACAGCCAAAGTCGTATAACCAATCAAAATACACGGGGGTACAACTACTGCTGCTGCTACTATTTTGTCTGATTGCGCTTTCCTTCTGCAAACATCACAGAGCACAGAGTCAAGCAGACAAAACAACCCAGACCGCTCATTCCTAGACGCCTCGGCCGCCACGTAACATACTTTTTGCCGCGGCCCATTTAGTCCATGTACGCCTCCGTACAGTGCTGTCATTCTCCCAGATGCGTTCCCACACCACCATGCCCGTGTTTTGGGAGCCGGTGGGGTCGATTTCTGGACAGCGTCTCGCACCTCACGTCTGGGAGCCCCCCTCCCCTCCCCTCCATCCTCTGCTTGTCGCTGTGCTAGCCGGCCACACCTCAGACAAGATCGGCCCGCCGAGCACACAAAGAGGTGGCCAGATACACAAGCACAGAGAGACGGGGGCTATCCATCATGGCAGCTAAACAAACAAACAGGTCTTAAGAAACAGAGTGTGTGTGAGATGACCACCACATTACACAAGGCAACGCGTGTGTGTGTGTGTGTGTGTGTGTGTGTGTGTGTGTGTGTGTGTGTGTGTGTGTGTGTGTGTGTGTGTGTGTGTGTGTGTGTGAGAGTGAGAGATGGTGAGTGATGTGGTATAATGGTACCCACATCTGCTGTGAATGTGCCTGTTACTGGGTATGTTTGAAAGAATAGCGCTGTTGGGCACGCAAGTGTGTGTGTGTGTGTGTGTGTGTGTGTGTGTGTGTGTGTGTGTGTGTGTGTGTGTGTGTGTGTGTGTGTGTGCGTGTGTGTGTGTGTGTGTGTGCGTGTGCGTGTGCGTGTGCTGTGCATGTGTGCGTGCGTGCTTGCATTCATGTGTTTATGTACAGTAAGTGTGCAAGAGAGACTGTATCATAAAATAACACTGTGACCCACATCACCCAATGAGTTGATCTTACTCCCTGTAATCTCACACACCTTCGTGTGCTGGGACCCCAGGACCCCTGGTTCCCAGCATATAGTGGTCCAGAGAGGACGCCTGTTGTCCATAAATCATAGATGAAGTCAGACTCCCGTATTTACGGAGTGATTAAAACTCACGAGGCGAGGCACTCTTAACAGACCTAAGCCAAACAGGACCGAGCAAGCTGCCCACACACACATAGTATATGTACTTGAAACTAGCTAAACAGAGGGCCCACATACTGTAGTCATGCCATGCACAATATATATACTGTAAAGACATAGTAAAATCCTCTGTGTTAATCTATCCATTTGCAACTCGGAGAGGGTACAAATGTAACCAGATGGACCATCTGGTTACATTTGTACACTCTCAGAGTTAAATTTACACTGAGGATTTGACTGTGTACACACACACACACACACACACACACACACACACACACACACACACACACACACACACACACACACACACACACACACACACACACACACACACACACACACACACACACACACACACACACACACACACACACACACACACACGTTACGTGCATGGCATTGCCAAGCCAAAACCCGACTGCATGCTCGGAGGGAGCGCCAACTCAGACGGCGTGCTCGCATCGCAACGTGCAAGGCCATCGGCTGTTCGGCGTAGACACTTGCTCACCTTGAGGCCCGCTCGGGTGCGTCTCATGAGCCTCAAGGCCTTGCTGTTGGTGCTCCTGCCTCGTTCTCAATTCATTTTAAAAGTCAAGGATTTGTTGTAAAACCATGCACATATGAGTGAACCCTAAACCCCTTAAAATGTGGCTTGACATACATGCAAGGCCGTAAGTACTGTACTGTAAGTCCTGTCTATGTCTGTCCGTGACTTTGAGAATGGCTGGCTGGAATCTCCTGAAACTTGGTGGGAGCGATGATGATGCCCCGATGAGATGATTAACTTTCGGGTCAACAATGTTAAAGGTTACAACGATGTAATCACTCACATCTCAGGAACGGAGAGAACAAGAGATGTTGGTGAGCAACAACATGCTATTAACAGAAAAAGTGGATACTTTTTTCCTTGCCACTGTACTGTACATACTGAACAAAGCTGTCATTTGTGGTCTAAGAATGGTTGCATTATATATGTCGAGGTCAAACAAGCAAGAAACAGCAATTGTTAACATGAATGCTAATTATGGACCAACAACATGTACTGGAAGTATATTTTTTCATAAAGGTGAAGGCCACATAATTGAGGGCGGTGGTATGATACAGTAGCATGTAATGACTTTGTGTTTATCACTAATGAGATAATTGGCTACTAATGAAAAACTATGCAGACTGGTACTTGGTGGTGGTGCTTTGTATTTCCATTTATGTTTTATCAACCTGAGAAACGCACACAGTAAAATCCTGTAAAAAAAGTGTTAATCTAGCTCTGAGAGTGTACCAATATGGACCCGTAAGCTACAAATGGATAAAAGAACACTGAGGATTTGACTTCCTCGCTGGCATAAGGACTCAGGCGGCTCTCAGCAACCTAAACAACATCATGGACAATGAACAAAAGAATTAGAAAAAAGGGGAAACAATTTAAAAGAAACTACATTCAAAACTGTAATTATTCCTGTATAGATTGCTCAGATCCTTAATGTATATGGTATATTCAAATATATCTCTGCTGTCCAGCCAGAAACTGCTAACTCCAAAACGCTCATTGTTCAGGAAACGCAAAAACAAAATATACATTTTTCAGGAAATTAAGAAAACCTTATATTTTTAAAACAAAGCAACACTGCCTCATCAAAGTTGGTATAGTGACTTTATATATTGTCAGATACTTGCATGTGTCATTATATTATCAACACTTTAACCAAATCGCGGGTAAATCAACACTTTACCCAGCGCAAGTGGAGTTAGCAGTTTCAGACGAGCAGAAATCAAGCTGAAGTGGAGTTAGGTGTCCAAACAACAATAGCTCCACTCGCTGCTAAGGGAGAGGTTTCTGAAGGGTACAAATTCTCAAAAGCTAACAATGGATCTCCAAGCTCACAATGCATCACAACAACGTGTGAATTAATGCCCTGATGCTTCATGCCACTTATTATATAGGCCTACAATAATAAACAGGACTTTAAATATTACAATAACTTCTGCAAAGAGGTAGTAGAATAGCGCGACAGAAATGCTATGAACGCCTTTCTTCTTGTCACATTGCTCTCCTCATTAAACACTTAATAGATTTTAGAAATATAATTACTTGTTTTCATAACATTAGCGTCAGTGCTAAGTTTGATAAACAGGTACACTGCATAGTTTTAACAGACTACGGGGAGCTTGTTTACGTGATCCTCCTCCTCGTTCACTGCGCAACGCGTTCTACTCATGCTGTTGAAAAGCAGCGCTGTAGAGGAGAGGGGGGAGTTGTTTGTTTTTGACGGACAGTTTGAGGATCCAATGGAGTTGGGAGTTTTCGTCAGAGGCGCTTTTTAATACTTTTCATTGGTTCAAATGTTTTGATATTTTACACAGACCTAAAGGGTGTTCAATAGCCTTGATTTATGAAAAAAAAAAAAAAAACTGAAAATGGAGTTAGCTGGTCCTGGCTGGACACCGACGATATACTTTATATAGTTATGCCTTATTGTACATTCTACTCCACAGACTAAGCTACCCCTCCCATTGCTGCTGAAGGAATTCCTCATGGGGCATTATCTTTATCTCATTCCTTATTAGCATTCCTTTTAAATCACTTTTTCTTTGCTTTTTTTACTTTTCATATCATATGCAGTAGCCCAATCTAGTCTTGCTGAGTTGTGTTGCTGTTAGCATTTCACTGTCTGCTTGTATCTGTATGAGGAATGACAAATAAACCTCATTGATTCTTTATCCTTGACTTTGCTCCGTCAGACGGGACTGTAACGTGGACTAGAATGTAGCCGCAACCTCTCCTATTCTACATACAGAATATGTTGATCTTACTGTATGTTATATGGTGTATTACTGTACTTATCTTTCCAGTTTTAGAGATCTACCAGTGTATAACCAAAGACCATTTTTTCACGTGTGCATAATAAAGTTTGTCTTATTGCATCACATCGCATCTCCTGGACCTACACCATAAAACCCTGTTATTTTTTCCATTTGTAACTAAAGTTACCAACTAACCCACATTCAATCACACACGCACAAACCACTACCACCGCAAATCTCCCACTAGAAGCCCCTTTCAGCAGACTCCCGACCCCCCCAATCTCACAAACTATCTGATTGAGAGTGGAGGGAAATCAAATATTTTGTTTTGAGCTTCACTAATATCAGCGATTTCTACTCTGCCTCTTAATGGTGTTTTTATTGATTGGCTGGGTAATGGCGGAGACCCATATATCTGACGCCGCTCATTTAAAGTACAAGTGAGTAATAGCCGTCTGAGAGACGGCCGTAAAGAAGCGATTTTTTTTCTCCCTTCTTTTCCCCTGTCGTTTGCTCACTTCAGGAGGAGGGGAGGGGGGGGGTGATGGTGTAGACTGTAGGGGAATGGAGAGGTAGGGAAGGTAAAAGTATGATGAAGGAAGAAAGGAAGAAACAAAGCAAGGAACGAGAAAGCAAGGAACGAAGGGTAGAGTCAGAGATGCAGTTTTGAATCTAATGTTCTGATTGGAAATGGAGACAGACAGACAGGCAGGCAGACAGACAGACAGACAGAGAGAGAGAGAGAGAGGGGGGGGGGGTTCGGGCTGAAGGAGGAATGCAGATGGACAAGAAAGGACTGAAGGGATGAGTGACAGAACAGTGCATCCTCTGTAGACTGTAAAATCCTGTAAAATCACTCCCACTGTTAAATTAACATTGAGGATTTTACTGCGTACCTGGACAAATGCAGGGTGTCATTCATGTCTCATGCGAAATGCACAAGCACACACGCACGCACGCACGCACACACACGCACACATCCCTCATTCTGCAAATGAGCCTCACAACCATCGTTGCATTATACTGTACCACTGTCCCCCAATACACACACACACACGATTTCTCCCTCTCTCTCTCTCTCTCCAACTCTGTGTCTCTCTGTCCCTCGCAGGTCATCAGTGAGCGGCGGGGGAAAAAAAGAAACACAACAAAGAGTGGGGGCCGTTGCCGCTGTGACCTTGGCTGTGACATCATGTGGCGGCAGAAAGAAATGAAGCCATTAGGCCGAGGCAGCGCGCGCCCATAAATCACAGCGTTTCCAATAAGCTGCCTTAATGGTCATCCATCACCCCCCCACCCCCCACCCCCCACCCAGAGACCAGCTGGCCCGGGGAAACGACCCAGGGACGCCGCAGAGAGAGAGAGAGAGAGAGAGAGAGAGAGAGAGAGAGAGAGAGAGAGAGAGAGAGAGAGAGAGAGAGAGAGGTGGAGAGTGAAGGGGAGAGAATGGGAGAGAAAGAGAGAGAGACAGAAAGAAGGAGGGTGAGAGGCATTCTGGGTGATGGGGATGGAAAGAGGAGAACGGCTGAAGGGACACTGGAAGAGAGAGAGAGAGAGAGAGAGAGAGAGAGAGAGAGAGAGAGAGAGAGAGATGGAGAGATAGTGCGAGGAAGAGGCAGAGGGGTGTAGGGGGTACCGGCGGTGAAGGAGAGGAGAAAGACAAAATACTGTAGAGCAGGATAGGAATACCATACTCATTACAAGACACTGGCCACTGTGTCTGTATGAATGTGTGTCTGTGTTTCTGTGTGTCTGTCTGTGGCTATGTGTCTGTGTGGATCTGTCTATCTATGTGACTGTGTCTCTGTGTCTGTGTGTGTGTATCTGTCTGTCTGTGTGTCTAATCTGTCTATCTATGTGACTGTGTCTCTGTGTCTGTGTGACTGTCTGTGTAACTGTGTGACTGTGTGTCTGTCTGTGGCTATGTGTCTGTTTGTGTCTGTCTGTGTGTCTATGCGACTGTATCTGTGTGACTGTCTGTGTAATTGTGTGACTGTGTGTCTGTCTGTGGCTATGTGTCTGTTTGTATCTGTCTGTGTGTCTATGCGACTGTATCTGTGTGACTGTCTGTGTAATTGTGTGACTGTGTGTCTGTCAGAATGTGTGTCTGTGTATCTGTCTGTGTGACTATGTCTGTTTATGTGTGTCAGTGTTGTCTGTGTGACTATGTCTGTTTGTGTTTGTGTGTGTCTGTTTATCTGTCTGTGACTATGTCTGTTTGTGTGTGTCTGTGTATCTGTCTGTGTGACTATGTCTGTTTGTGTGTGTCTGTGTATCTGTCTGTGTGACTATGTCTGTTTGTTTGTTTGTTTGTGTGTCTGTGTATCTGTCTGTGTGACTATGTCTGTTTGTGTGTGTCTGTGTATCTGTCTGTGTGACTATGTCTGTTTGTGTGTGTCTGTGTGACTATGTATGTTTGTGTGCGTCAGTGTTGTCTGTGTGACTATGTCTGTTTGTGTGCGTCAGTGTTGTCTGTGTGACAGTGTTTGCGATCAGGCCAAATCCTAATCCCTCAATTTGTGAGACACAGACAGACAAAATGTGATAAAAAGTAGAACAATGTTGATGATGTACTGATTAATAAGATGCTCTCATGCTGGCTGTATCGGATCGCACTCTGA
>NC_139950.1:25288331-25325831 GCF_963454915.1 Gymnoscopelus microlampas
CGTGAACTACAGACGGACGGACGGACGGACGTACAGAGATTTCATGCATATATTGTAAATACACAGTTATATCTTGAAGGCTCATTTAAATAGAAACTTAAAAACTTTTCAACCTGAATGCCATTTTTCTGATGTGAGAAGATCAATAACATAATAGGACAAAAAAACACCCGATGTCTTCTATGTATTTCCCCTCGAAATGTTGACGTTCCAAAGCGATGACAACAATGTCATTTCACATCATCGAGCATACGGAACGCCAGTTTGACACCCCCGATAAAGTGTCATGACAACTTCTGTTGTGACTTGGCTGTATATAAATACAATACAAAATACATTCCCTTATACAGGATTTTGCTGTGTAGGTAGCCAACAGTAACACCCCCCCCACCCTCTCTCTCTCTCTGGGGCCCCCTGTGGCCGCTCTCAGCTTGTACAGAGCCCATATGCTCCAACTCCTGTTGTTATTGTTGTTGTTTGGCTCCCTGGTACTTTTGACGTGTGAACCAATGACAGTGTTCAGGACCCTGGCCAAAAGCTGGCTGCTGCCCCTCTGTGTGTGTGTGTGTGTGTGTGTGTGTGTGTGTGTGTGTGTGTGTGTGTGTGTGTGTGTGTGTGTGTGTGTGTGTGTGTGTGTGTGTGTGTGTGTGTGTGTGTGTGTGTGTGTGTGTGTGTGTGTGTGTGCCCGTGTGTGTGCGCGTGTGGGCTTGAGTACATGTGTGTCAGGGATCCTGTTTGCCAGCGTGATGTGTGGATGTATATATTTGTATGCATGTCTCCATCTATCCATAATATGTTTGCCTGTGTGTGTGCACGCGCATGCACACGCGTATTGGGTTTGCCCTCTGACATGCATCACACGGTCTGAAATGGTCAGCCACCCACACTGCCTGCCACCCACCTCACAAAGTGAACATGATATGGACAAACACACACACTGCAACTTACACACGTGCACACACATTCACAATGAAACCACCCTGTGCCTTTTCCTTAATGTCCCCTCCTCCGCCCATCAAAGTGTATTTGGATGAGTGAGTGTGTTTAAACACACCAGACACCCTCCTGGATACTCAAGTACTCATTTTAAACGTTAGCGCATGTGAGCACTTTATCCAGATTTGAACTTTTTTGCGCGGCGATGTTGCATGCCGAAAATAGCCGATCTACAAGCTCACAACATGTCACATCACAAAGCGTTGTGAGCTGATAGATAAGCTATTTTAATTGCACATTGCCGTCGTTCAACGGAGTATAAACAAGCACAGATCTCAGTTATAACCTGGATATATATATACCTCCTGCATATCAGAAAGCAGAATAATAACCGCTGGGATTAGCAACGATACGGAGACATAAAATATGACGCAGTGAACATCAAATCACATTCACTGTTGGTTTGTGCGGCCTGTGTAAGACACGTTCCTACTGTAATAGCACCCTTCGCTATAATATCCGAGGTATTTATGTATATTTATGTATATTCCTGATGGGAATATGAATAATGAACACCTTGCCCAAAATATGACCCTAAGCAAGTAACAAGCCAGTATCTACCAGTGTGGTAGAGTGCTCTACATGGAAACGCACTTAGTGTCATGCGTTACTGCTTGTGATTGTTGGCCAAGTCGATCCCACTGCCGAGCAACACATCAAAGTTTTTGCCTCATCCTGAAAGGGTACAAGGACACATTATCTCCACTTAGCCTTTTGCCACTTGGCAAGTGCTGGGAAGCCTTACAACAAAGTCTTTATGAAAACTCACTTTATGCCTGAGCTCTTATTGCCTTTGGAACACAAAGCAACATACTAAGGGATTTCCATACCAGACCACCCCCCCCCCTCTCTCTCCTCTTTCCCTCCCTCAACGAAACACTTTGGTTTTCATCACTGTAGAAATGTATTCACAGAGACATTTATCAGGGAACTGACTGCCACTGGAGACTTCATCGATGGCGGCCATTTTACCAGCCCCCAGTCAGGGATATACAGTACAGTACAGGAGGAAGGGCACAGCATTGGTAAGAGGACGGCATTTACATCTATATTTACATTTATTCACAGCTGTCAATGACAGCGTCCCCCAGCAGCGGAGGGAGGAGATCTGAAAGGTCACGATCATACTGCTATATTCAAGTTTGAGGCTTGATAGACTAGCATTTAAGTGTTAAGCTTGTTTCAGATTTGGCAACTGCTCAAGCTGTTGCAGATGAAGGAATTTCACATTTAACCACTTAACCCCAATATACTTCATTGACCAGGGTCCCCCAGGGTCTACGCTGGGTCCCCTACTTTTTCCCCTCTGCACCAAATCTCTGCCAACCCTCTCCACCACGGGTCGCCGTCTCTCCGGCCGTCCTCTGTCTCTGATAATAGCAATAATAATAATAATATATACATAATATATACATAATACACACCATACATACACACCACACACACACACACACACACACACACACACACACACACACACACACACACACACACACACACACACACACACACACACACACACACACACAATGTATAAAAATGTAATAAAATAAAATAAAACCCCGGTCAGACAAACAAACTCACAAATAGCTAAATAAGTGAGATAAGTGAGATAATAAACATGCGTACATATATATACAAATACATACAATACATAACAAGCAAAGTACTCAGCGATATGATATAGACATCTACACGAACAAGAAGTACAGATAAGTTCAGACATGTACAAGAAAAATAAGGACAAGTACAGGAGCTATAGGTACGGGCAAAGGGAGAAAAGGATGACAGGTCACAACCCAGTAAAAATGTTAATTGATAATTGAATTGAGTAACTGAACTTCATCCAAAGCTTTGGACCAGTTATCCGCAGTGTCAGCTCTGGCACCAGAGGATAATTAATGATGACTGATGTGCAATCGCACTTAATCACTTTCAACCTTGCAGCCCTTTTTTGGGCATGTCATTTATAGGCGAACATAAAAAAAAGGAAAATAATTTCAAAATGTTCAAAATAAGCGAATATATAGCAATAATAGTAGATCAATAAGCTCAACTATTTTCGTTATTTTGTTGTACAGCAAGGTACAGTATATAGGGCAATAATTCATTAGCTGAGCTACATTAGTTGAGGTACTGTACGTAGAGAAGTGGGTTATAATTAGTGTGATTAATGTGCTTTTCTAAGACATAGAAAAGAAAGAGACGGAGAACATTATTCTCTGTCTACCTGTCATAGTTGTCTTTGCCCTTCATGGCATGCTTTGTGCAGCATAGCAGACATTTATTTCCTATCATACTATGGTCTAAGACAGGGGTCTTCAACAGGGGGTCCGTGACCCCTAGTGAGTTACAACAGGGGGGCAGCCAAATCTTTGGGTGATAGGATTTTCTTTTCTTTCTCTCTTTTTTTTTTCATTAACCACTTCAACCCATCCCTATTCTGAGGGGAACATAAGCCGAAAATAGCAGATCTACAAGATTGTAGATCGGCTATTTTCGGCAGGGAAAAAGAAGCAAACCAAGTACAGAGCCAAAGGTCAAGTTCACTAAGTATTGAGGGTTTACAAGGTTAAATGCCTGAAATAAACAAAAAAACATGAATTTACTCAACGCTGATGGTCTATGAAGCTATCTATGGAATCTAGAAAAAAGTTTAATATGAAACACAATTTTATACAATATATAGTGTGGTGGGGGGTTCGCTTGAGACGGCACGCGTCCGTCAAGGTCAAAAACTACAGGTATACTTTATCGGCCAAAAACATTGTCCACAGTTGTTGTAGGCGTACTAGGCGAGAGGCAGTTCCGCGTGCGTCACAGAAGCGGGCCGTGGTTATAGCACAAGTGGTATAGGCTTTACTTTAGTACTGTATGTCACAGATTTTCAAGTGGTCCCTGATCCAGAAAAGGTTGGAAACCACTGCCATCTACAAAACTACAACTGGGACGTACGTGGGACCTCAATAGACGAACAACAACCACCACCACCAAGAAGACTCAAAAGACCAAAGTAACATCTTTAAAAACTTGTGAAATATGTTAAGAGACGAGGGGGGAAAAAAAAGGTTTGCAAAACGGAACAGGGTGCAAAAATGCCTGCTGTGTTAAAGTGTGAGATGTGATGCTCATTTCCCTCATTTAATGTGTTACATTACATAATTATATTTTTCCTCTACAAAGAACTGCAGCTGTGATAATTCCCCGTTAATTACATTAGCTAACACTTTCGTGTGCGTGTGTGTGTGTGTGTGTGTGTGTGTGTGTGTGTGTGTGTGTGTGTGTGTGTGTGTGTGTGTGTGTGTGTGTGTGTGTGTGTGTGTGTGTGTGTGTAAATTTAAATCATTCTCCCAAATAACATAATCTTATCTCCAGAGATACAGATGGCAATGATTCAATTAGGGAATGAAGGAGGGAAGAGTGAAAAAAGAGCAGAAGTAGATCACGTATAGTTGGCTCATGTCTTTCTCCGGGTCTTATGTTCTAAATCCTCTTCACAGCAGTTTTTAAATCTACCTGTCTGGTCCCTCGTCATGACACAAGCCAGGGGGTGGTAGTTTTATGAACTATTATGCCAGGGTTTTAATGTCTACCAGCAGTTCTCAACCTGTTCTGGGCAAGGGCCCAAATTTGGGGTGATCCATCTGACCACTTAAGTGGTCAGATGGGTGGGCCGTGTGCATTTTCAGAGCATGTTTATTTTAATGATCAATCAATCGATTGTGTTCAGACTTGGATGAACGGAACTAATGTAGTATACTACTTATCGGACGGTATCACAAAGAAATATTTCTAACCCATTAAGACAGGTAAAGCATCTGTGTCATTTTTTATTTCAGCCATTATTTTATACTTATAAAAATAGAAGATCTACAAGCTCACAGTGCTGCACTTGGTGCCACGCTATGAGCTTGTATATCTGCTATTTTTTAATAGCCAAATAAATCTAAAATGACACAGATGCTTTCCCGGTCTTAATGGGTAAAGAAAAAATACCATGAAATCTTTTTAAACATAAGTTTCTTTAAATTAATCTTAGCGTTTTGACGATTTGGGGGCCCACTTGCAATATCCTTACGGCCCACTACCTCGGTCAACAGGTTGGCAATTGCTGCTCTAAAGATGGTTAATTCAGGAAGATACGCCATCCCAATTGGAGCCACTAGAGGCGAAATGGTACACAAATCCTACAAATGGTCTCCTACTGTAAGTGGGCGCCGGCACCTGACGGCGGACCTCACAAACGTCCAATGTTTACTGGTGCTAGATCCCACGAGAGTGTGTTGCTGGGACAGAGAAAGGTCCATAATAAAGTTGATTTTCTCATAATTTGTCTCTCTGAATAAAGCCATTTTAGTGTGTAAATCTTGGCAAGATTGTGTGGCTTGTGATTGTGACGATGGGGTCCAATATTTAGTTCAGTGACCATGGGGCTAAAGAATGGTTCAGAACAGAAGCTGTGTTCCCGTTCACTCTTCCATTGGAATCAACAGACGTTGCCGTTTTTCCAAATGGTGAAATTGTTGTGATTTTTTTAAACTGCCAATAAAAGTATTCTATTCTACTCGAACCTGCTGCCGGTCTCCTATAAGACCGCCTACTTCACGCCGATACGGGAACTAAACGGGAGATGGCATGTCTTTCTTTGTTTTGTCTTTGTTTATACTGAACTACCGTCCCCCATTTCCCCCTAGTCAAATGACAAACAACTCCTTAACAAAAGACACATGCAGTTCATACCCATACGAACGAACACACAAGCACATGTGCAAGACACGCGCGTGCACACACTTTTCAAATTTTGGTTTAGCCAAGTTCCGAATTTAGCCGCAGAAACTGCCTGCCCCCAACCACCCCAACCCCCACCTCCGGGGTCCCTCTCAGTCAGGAGCCAAAATGGCGTCCATAAATCAAGACGGCTAGATGTAATCTGCAGTGTCCAGAAAGCGAGGGGCGAGGCTGTGGAGCATAATGCGACTGGTCCTCCATTGTCATTCAGACACTAGCGGAGGCATGGAGAGGGAGAGATGATGAGAGAGGGAGAGAGAGAGAGAGGGAGAGAGAAAGAGAGAGAGGCTTGGCTGCTCCTGATAAGAACCTGCTCAGAGTGAGCTATAAATCACGCACACGCACACACACACACACACACACACACACACACACACACACACACACACACACACACACACACACACACACACACACACACACACGAAGGCTCCACTGATTTCACAGAGAGAGAGAGAGGGGGGCGGGGGGGGGAGAGAGAGAGATTGAATGAAAGAGGGGAGAGGAGGCCAGGGGAGTAATAGCAGAGCGGGAGTGATGAAGGATCGAAGAGGAGGGCAAAAAAGATGTTGAGTGTACAGTACTGTATGGAGAGAGATGGGAATGGAGAAAGAGAGAGAGAGCTCAGGGAGTGGGAACAGCGAGAGAAAGATGGATAGAATGTGAGGTTATAGAGAACGAAAAGGGAAGGAAAAAGAGATGGATAGAATACCCTAAGGTGTTAAGTGAGCAGGTAGAGGGAGAGAGAGAGAGAGAGAGAGAGAGAGAGAGAGAGAGAGAGAGAGAGAGAGAGAAAGAAGAGAGAGAGAGAGAGAGAGAGAGAGAGAGAGAGAGAGAGAGACGCCGTATAAGCAGTAGAATATTTTAGAATGTGAAGCTGTGCAAAAGTTAAAGGTGAAAACATGAGCATCAAAAAGGAGAGCAAGAGAGATTGAGGAAAGATGGGAGAGAGAAAAGGTTTGGCTGGGAAGCTTAGAGGAGAGGAGGATGAGAATGAAAGAGGTAAGTGAACGAGGGGAGCGAGGAGGGGAAGGGAGAGGAGGGGAGGGGAGGGGAGGTGATAGATCTGCAATTTACTCCCCTATCTCATCTGGCAAGAAGTTTCTCCACACAAAGGGCTGACCTTCAGCAAATAAACACCTCACTATCCCCAACGCCTGGACTGCATGTCAATTCCATGGCTGGGACAAAACTTAAAGGAACACACACACAACTTTTTTGTCCAACAAAACCTTTATATATATATGTATGTATGTATGTATGTATGTATGTATGTATGTATGTATGTATGTATGTATGTATGTATGTATGTATGTATGTATGTATGTATGTATGTACGTATGTATGTATATGTATATATATATATATATATATATATATATATATATATATATATATATTCTTGGAGGATTTTTTTACACAAATCGTCCCTTCTGGTGGTCCAGAACATTTTCAGATGGGGGTACGGGGCCAACTATATATATACATTTTGGGGTCCTTGACGTGAAAAGGTTTGAGAACCACTGCACTAGATGACTGGTAGAGCAACAAAGCAAAGAGAATATCCCATCAGAGGGTGAAGTCTGAATCAGACTTCGGCGTACGATGGTGTCACACTGTGAGCTTGTAGATCTAAAAAATAAGCATAACTCTTTTTCAGATGCCAGAATGTGATGTCATGTCATATTGTCATTACTTGAGGGAATAAAAAAACGTATAATAATTGGGATAATTGCATCCATTTATGACTTTTGCGTTTTTGCTTAACTTCCTCAGTTAAAATTTCCATGAAAAGAACATTTATTTTCCTCTCTCTGTTTTCCACCTCCTCCATTCCTTGGCTCAGAGAGTGGACCACACCACTGACATATATATGGATCCATAGTTTGAATGATTATTTGATTGATGAAATTATTTGAATGGGAGGTCTTTGTCTAACTGGGGCCAACTGCACTCCTTGTGCATAACGCCCATAACATTCTAAGTGTTCATTTAACTCAGAGTGTACAAATGAAACCAAATGGAAATTATTTTTGGATAAATGAACACTGAGGATTTTACAGTGTACAGGCTACATCGTATGTGCTTTTGAGATATACTGTATAGCCATATTAAATTGGACTGGCTCCTAAACTTTAAGTAGTTGTGTTAGTTTGACTGGTATCTCTAAGGTCCCGTTTAGACTGCAGTCAAATCCAGTCAAATCCGATTTATTTCTCAAATCCGATTTATTTCTCAAATCCGATCTTTTGGCCCGACTGTTCACACTGCATTTGCAAGTGACCAGATCGGATCTGTCACAGATCTGTGTGTTCAGACTGATTTAAACAACGTCAACCCAAAGCCGCCCTGCGTCGACATATCTGCTTTGGTTACTGTAGAAAATCCTCTCACTCCCTTGCTGGGAGTGGGTGGAGTTGGACCCTGTAGCTCTAACCATTTCACTTAGTGGTGGGCGGAGTCTGGTTTTAGCCTAATTTGGCACACCTGAGGTAGGTCTATATAGGCCCAGGTACTAGGTAGTGTCAGACCAAACATTCGTCACCAGGGGAAGAGGTGCTGCTGGCTAGTGCGTCCTGGATGAGTGTGTTTTATGTCCACTTGATGCATTATAAGTAAGTTCTGTTTGTTTCCTGTTTATTAGTAATATATTCCTTTTGAGTATTAGTATGTTTTCTTCCTGTTTATTAGTGTATATATATTCCTTTTGATTATTAGTATGTTTTCTTCCTGTTTATTAGTACATATGTTCCTTTTGATTATTTGCTTGCTTGTTTCCTGTTTATTAGTACATAATGTTCCTTTTGATTAGTTGTTTACTTGACATTTATGCCTAGTTTTATCACTTGTTAAGTTACCTTGCCTAAGTTTATTGTTGTGTACTTTGTTTGATTGGTTTCCCTTGTTTGTTTCTATTGTAGTTTGAGTTACCTTGCCTAAGTTTATTGTTATGTACTTTGTTTGATTGGTTCCCCTTGTTTGTTTTATTATAGTTTAATATCATCATCATCGTCATCACCTCATCATTCATCATCAGCATATGTGTTGTACACAGAACTGGCAATAAAACCATTTTCAACTCTCAATCCTGGTCTGGTCCAACTGCTCTTGCCGGCATACTGGTGTCGGGGTATATAATTTAGCCAGGCAGTGAACTCTCTACCAAAGACATTTTACATGAAATGTCTCTTTGGAGAGTTCACTGCCTGGCTAAATTATATACCCCGACACCAGTATGCCGGCAAGAGCAGTTGGACCAGACCAGGATTGAGAGTTGAAAATGGTTTTATTGCCAGTTCTGTGTACAACACATATGCTGATGATGAATGATGAGGTGATGACGATGATGATGATATTAAACTATAATAAAACAAACAAGGGGAACCAATCAAACAAAGTACATAACAATAAACTTAGGCAAGGTAACTCAAACTACAATAGAAACAAACAAGGGAAACCAATCAAACAAAGTACACAACAATAAACTTAGGCAAGGTAACTTAACAAGTGATAAAACTAGGCATAAATGTCAAGTAAACAACTAATCAAAAGGAACATTATGTACTAATAAACAGGAAACAAGCAAGCAAATAATCAAAAGGAACATATGTACTAATAAACAGGAAGAAAACATACTAATAATCAAAAGGAATATATATACACTAATAAACAGGAAGAAAACATACTAATACTCAAAAGGAATATATTACTAATAAACAGGAAACAAACAGAACTTACTTATAATGCATCAAGTGGACATAAAACACACTCATCCAGGACGCACTAGCCAGCAGCACCTCTTCCCCTGGTGACGAATGTTTGGTCTGACACTACCTAGTACCTGGGCCTATATAGACCTACCTCAGGTGTGCCAAATTAGGCTAAAACCAGACTCCGCCCACCACTAAGTGAAATGGTTAGAGCTACAGGGTCCAACTCCACCCACTCCCAGCAAGGGAGTGAGAGGATTTTCTACAGCCACCCCATCAAATATCATCTATTTGATTATAAAAAGAAAATGCCATTGTCCTTAGTGTCGGTTCGGGGCTGGCTATAAACAGGAAGGGCAACACGTCTTCAGCCGCCCCATAAGGGCAGACAACCCCAGGCAGGGCGGAAGGGTGGGAGGGGTCTGGTGAACCAGCCACTCGAGAGAATGGCAACGCCACTTGGGGTGAAAGTCTGGGGCCGACCAAGGGGGTGGAGCCACCTTGGAAGAGGGTCTGGGGGGCTGGAACGGGGGCAGGACCCCTCTGGATGAGGATCAGGGGAAGGCGCTGGACACTCCTGGACTGGAGCAGAGGGGGGAGCTGGTGCCGGAGAGGACTGGACCGGAGGAGGTGGCCCGGTCGTCACCTGGGTGAGAGCTGGGGACCACGGCTGAAGCAGAGGGGGTGCAGGGTGCGCCTGGGCGTGCTTCAGCAATGAAGGTGATGCTGGGTGCACCTGGACATGCTGCAGCGATGAAGGTGGTGCAAGGTGTGCTCGGCCTGGAGACGCCAATGGAAGAAGAGCGGGGTGCGCTTGGAGAGGAGCTGTGCCGGAGAGGGCTCTGGCGGCTCCACTTGGGCGGGGGCTTGGAGAGGAGCTGGTGCCGGAGAGGACTCTGGCTCTGGAGGCACCACTTGGAGGGAAGGCGCGGGGTGCGCTTGGAGAGGAGCTGGTGCCGGAGAGGGCTCTGGCGGCACCACTTGGAGGGAAGGCGCGGGGTGCGCTTGGAGAGGAGCTGGTGCCGGAGAGGACTCTGGCTCTGGAGGCACCACTAGGAGGGAAGGCGCGGGGTGCGCTTGGAGAGGAGCTGGTGCCGGAGAGGGCTCTGGCTCTGGAGGCACCACTAGGAGGGAAGGCGCGGGGTGCGCTTGGAAAGGAGCTGGTGCCGGAGAGGACTCTGGCGGCACCACTTGGAGGGGGTGCGCTTGGAGAGGAGCTGGTGCCGGAGAGGACTCTGGCTCTGGAGGCACCACTAGGAGGGAAGGCGCGGGGTGCGCTTGGAGAGCTACTGGTGCCGGAGAGGGCTCTGGCGGCACCACTTGGAGGGAAGGCGCGGGGTGCGCTTGGAGAGGAGCTGGTGCCGGAGAGGACTCTGGCTCTGGAGGCACCACTAGGAGGGAAGGCGCGGGGTGCGCTTGGAGAGGAGCTGGTGCCGGAGAGGACTCTGGCTCTGGAGGCACCACTAGGAAGGGGGGCGCTTGGAGAGGAGCTGGTGCCGGAGAGGACTCTGGCTCTGGCGGCACCACTTGGAAGGGGGGCGCTTGGAGGGAAGCTGGTACCGGAGAGGACTCTCTGGCGGCACCACTTGGAGGGGAGGCGCAGGGGGCGCCCGGAGGAAGGCTGGGGCCATGGCTGCGTCTGAGGTGGTGCTGGGGCCATGGCTGCATGGCACGGTGTACTTGGACTTCCAACGCTGGTGGTGGCTGTCAAATCTGGCCCATATCTGGTGGCAGAGTATCCGCTTCGAAGGACCATGTAAAATGTCTTTGGTAGAGAGTTCACTGCCTGGCTAAATTATATACCCCGACACCAGTATGCCGGCAAGAGCAGTTGGACCAGACCAGGATTGAGAGTTGAAAATGGTTTTATTGCCAGTTCTGTGTACAACACATATGCTGATGATGAATGATGAGGTGATGACGATGATGATGATATTAAACTATAATAAAACAAACAAGGGGAACCAATCAAACAAAGTACATAACAATAAACTTAGGCAAGGTAACTCAAACTACAATAGAAACAAACAAGGGAAACCAATCAAACAAAGTACACAACAATAAACTTAGGCAAGGTAACTTAACAAGTGATAAAACTAGGCATAAATGTCAAGTAAACAACTAATCAAAAGGAACATTATGTACTAATAAACAGGAAACAAGCAAGCAAATAATCAAAAGGAACATATGTACTAATAAACAGGAAGAAAACATACTAATAATCAAAAGGAATATATATACACTAATAAACAGGAAGAAAACATACTAATACTCAAAAGGAATATATTACTAATAAACAGGAAACAAACAGAACTTACTTATAATGCATCAAGTGGACATAAAACACACTCATCCAGGACGCACTAGCCAGCAGCACCTCTTCCCCTGGTGACGAATGTTTGGTCTGACACTACCTAGTACCTGGGCCTATATAGACCTACCTCAGGTGTGCCAAATTAGGCTAAAACCAGACTCCGCCCACCACTAAGTGAAATGGTTAGAGCTACAGGGTCCAACTCCACCCACTCCCAGCAAGGGAGTGAGAGGATTTTCTACAGTTACCGTGGAAACGACGTAGGCGTCATGACGTAGGCGCTAGTTGATTATGTTCAGGAAATGCGACATACTGTAACAGACAAGCGTCTCCTCATAAAATGGGCAACTGATTTGCCCTGCCCTGCTTTTGTTGTTAGCGTCTTTTATCTCTTTATATATGTTCTTAAAATTCTTTATTTTACTCTGACACTGCAGATAGGCCTTGTACAGGCCTGTACATTCCTTCGTTCAGAAATCAGATTTGAATCAGATTTGAAACCACTCTGAATGTCGGATTTGTAAAAATCGGATTCCATGTGACCGGTCTCTGTTCAGACCGGTCTCTGTTCAGACATCAAATCGGATTCCAATCTGGATATGGCATAGATCTGATTTAGGCTGGATTTGGCTGCCATGTAAACAGGGCCTTTATGTAGAATTAAAAAAAAAGAACTCTAGCATCCCTATTTTGGCGCAAACTTTCGGTGAAAATAGCTTAGATATTCGACAAAGATATTTGGTGTAGAGGGAAAAGAGTAGGATATAGAACCCCAACAAAGTATAAAGGGTTTAAGTTGTTAAGCTTATTCTACTATCCTATTGCGTAAAAATCATCAGTGAAAAATGTAAATATAATCCTCATGTAATCCCACGGGAAACACCTAACAAAAAAATCCATCTTCCAAAAACAGAAATGCAGATTCCTTTCCAGAATCCTAGAAATCATGCAACAGAGAGCAACACTTCCTCCCGGCAGCCGTTTCCATTTCAAAACCACCAGCTTTAGGTCTTTGTGCGTCTCAACCTAATCACTCTACCCCCGGTCGCTCCAGCTCGAGTGGCAGCTCTCACTCTCACCATAGGCTCCATTCTTATTCCTTATTCATATGCTAAAACCCCTATAGCGGCGAGACCCCCTTTAGGCCAAGCGCGCCGTGCGATAGATGTTAACACATGTAATCCCCCATTAACACGTACGAGCCAACGTGTCCTCGGAGGACGCCCACTCTCCCCCTGGGATTAGCCCTCCAGGAGTGAAAAGGCTGATGGGTAATGGTTCGGAGGAGCTCTCCTCGATGTCAAAAAGCCCTCCTGCACCCCCCCCCCGCCCCTCCACCCCCGCCTTTCTCCTCTTGAAATCTCTCTGAGATCATTGGGGTTTAAAGTGTGTTTGCCTCCTGCTTCAATTGGTTCTGTCCTGCGGTGAGGATCTAAAAGCCTGATTTATACTTTGTTGTGCATTGTGTCTCGCACCAAAAATAGCCGATCTACAACCTCACAGCAAAATACACATCACGCTGTGACGTCTTCTGAGTTTGAAGATCGGCTATTTTCGGGGCAAGACACCGGCACAAAACTAAGTATATCTCAGGCATTACTAGTGGTTGTCAACAGTGTGCGGAAGTTTCTTTCCATAGGCAAATACAGCATGATTTACTATGAGTGCAAATTTAGAATAATAAGCTTCAATTCCTAGATCACCAACATCACAAGGCATGGTAAGATCTGAAAGGCTCAGGGCCACTGCGCCGAGACAATATCCCTGACTTTTTGGAAGGATCAGACGAGAAGTGCAAGGCATGAGCAACAAGACCTGGGGGTGGAAGGATATTCAAACACTGTCTCTCAGCAACAACTGCTGCAAAAAACATTACTCATCTCCCTATAGTAACAGAACTTAACAGGTGTCAGACCGTCAAACTTTAATCGCGTCCTCAACGCCGCAGCGTTGTGATGACACCACAAAAACCAACCAACGGGGGTCACATGCAACACAATATTCCTAATGCGGTTGGCATGCTGCTTCATGGCATCAACGGGACAGGGGTGTCCAACAAAACGTGTTAATTGCAGACGCCCCCTTTTCAAAGCCAGCCAAGTTTGTCACACATCAAAGCTTACACATCATCCACGTTGAGGAAAATGGCCCTGGCTTAAAGCAGTGGTTACATCATGTCTGTGGGGAGACGCACCCCCGTGCGTGCACTAGACCTGCACTCATGCCTCATTGGGTTTCATGTTATGTGCTCTAATCTGCCCGGAGACTATCAAAGGAAACAGAAGATGGAAGACCTTGGAGAGTTTTGTGACATTGTAGCGTGCTGCTCCTCTTGGAGAGGTTTCAAGCCTCGGTCGGAGAAAGATTTCTGATTGTTCTGATGCTGAGACTATTCTATTGTCCTGCCTGCAGCAACGTGTGGCAGGGCATTGTAATTGGTCCTGTCTGTGTCTGCCTGTCTGTCTATTATAGCAAAACAGCTCGAGAACCAAGGGCAGGATTTTCATGAAACTTGGTAAGAATGATCTGTAGACTGCCCCAAATGAGATTGTTACATTTTGGGTCCAGAAGATGAAAGGTCAAAGTAACAATCACCAATCTTGGGGGTCAAATCGAGAATGAATAGGACAATGTTCATGAAGCTTTGCTCCAGATGAATTACCAGAAAAGGGGAATGTCTGTGTAATCTGTAAATTACTGCCTTGATGAAATTGTCAACTGTTATAGTCATGCCACCTTAAATAATAATGGGAAGTTTCTCTGGAGTTGAACATAATGTGTCTCTGTACTGATTAAATTAGTTGGGTGGAGCTGATGATCACATTTTACAAAAAGTACCACCTTAAGAAAATGGGGCAATAATCAGGATGATATTTATTTACATAGGACATATAGACTAGGTTTGAAAAAAAAAATCACCAGTAAAGCAATCATCCATAACAACAACAAAAAGTTAATTCATTACAAATGGAAAGATTGAAAAAAAAAAGAAAACATGCAGCAGACAGAGGAAACCCCAGAGGGACTGTGGCTACACCTCCCTTAAACGGTTCCAACCATCCAAAATGACCTCAACGAAAATATCAAAGTCAGAGGGTGTTACTCCTTCAAATTCCCAAATTCCTCCCATCTCTCCTTTACCCCTTTCCCAAACTCTGTGTCTCCCAACCTCTCACTCCCTCCCACCCTCCCTCCCGAAAACCTTCTCTGGAAATGTGAAATTAGCTGAAACATGAGGACAATTACAAGAAGGCCCAGCATAAAGACCGGGGGACTGGGAAAATAAACCGATCACAGACCCCTGAACAAATCTGGTTTACTTTACAAAGCCTCGCCTCTGAACCGCTGCCAACGTTTCCCCTCTTCGTCCAGATAATTCCTCCCTGTACAGTTTCGTGTTTACACCTTGAAAATCGCTGGATGATCAAGAGGAAGAGAAGGGAGGGGGGAGGGAGGGTTCCAACCCCCACTTTGTTCTGCCAGAAGACGCTCGGCTGATCATCGCACCTCAAAAGTAACATTAGAAATATCTAATTGGGTGAAAATATGCGGGTCATATGTTTGAAGTTTCTTTTTGGTGTGTGTGTGTGTGTGTGTGTGTGTGTGTGTGTGTGTGTGTGTGTGTGTGTGTGTGTGTGTGTGTGTGTAATATGTTAGGGGTTGTCCCTCTCTCTCTCTGTCTGGTCTGGTCTTTACTCTCCTGTCCCTCCTCCCTTACAGCATTTGTTCTCTGTTCTCAACGTGGGGTCTGGGGGACCTGAGGGGGTTCCAGGGGGTCCCCCAGCTAAATGATTGAGCCAAATGGTCCCTTTCGGGTCTGTAACTGAGAGACTGTTTAGATGGAATCAAATGGACCACTGAGGATTTTACACTGTAGATTGGGGTCCCAGAGATGAAAAATCATATCAAATGGGGTCCATTGCCTAAGCCAGTTGGCTCCCAACCTTTTCTGAATTGGGGCGCACTGGAAAATCTTCGAAAGTGTTCGCTGTCCACCCATCTGACCACTTAACACGGCAGCCATGTTAAGTGTTCAGATGAGCAAAAGGAAAGGGTCCGCAAAACGTCTTAATGCTCCCAACACATCCTAATAGATATAGCGGTAAAAAATAACGTTATGGCCGATGTGGCCTTCGTCAGGTACAGTATACTGAGCTGAGTGAAGAGAAAGGTTAAAAAGACAAGAGAGGGCAGAAATCA
Organism: Gymnoscopelus microlampas; assembly: GCF_963454915.1. NCBI lineage: Eukaryota > Metazoa > Chordata > Actinopteri > Myctophiformes > Myctophidae > Gymnoscopelus > Gymnoscopelus microlampas. Next base: position 25,304,340 of record NC_139950.1, read on the forward strand.
CTAATCACTGAGTGAAGGCACCCGAGGACAACGCCCCAATTTGGAATTCTGAGTCTATGACAGGTCCATAGATAAGCCATTATTATTCCTATGTGGCCATCAGGAAAGAGGAAAACATTTTGTGTACATAATAAGTGTCCATACCCTATACAAAATACCTGTCCACAATGTATGAAAACAAAGCTCCCTGAACTATAAACAGAGAGTCAACACAGTCAGATATATACAAACATTAAAAATGCAATAAAGCAATATTAAAGACTATAGAAAAGACTATAGATGATGATTTGCATGGGGCGGCCATAGCTGAGTGGTTAGTGAGCCCGCCTAGGGAGCCAGAGGCCCTGGTTGCCCCAGGTTCGATTCCAGGCCAGGCCAGCATATGTGTCGATGAAATTAAATTTGTCCCTGAGCAAGACTCTTAACCCCTAATTGCTCACAGGTTCTCATTGGAAACAAGACCGCAAGGACTTTCATGAACGACCTGTTAAAAGGAATTATCCTTATCCTTACTATAGTATACATATTACAAGAAAGTGTTCAGATGAGTGCATTATCAGAACAGATGTATATTTTAATGGTCAATCGATTTTGGTCCGGCTCGGATCAATGGAACTAATGTATTTCGGTTTTAAAGAAAATTACTTTTTTCTTCTTAAAGTGTTTTGTCAATTATTTAGGGGCCCACTTGCAATATCCTCATGGCCCACCAGTGGGTCCGGGGCTCACAGGTCGGGAATCGCTGGCCTGAGGCATATCATCAAACTGGGGGTCCTTGAAATGATAAAGGTTGTGAATCACTGCCTTACATTGCAGTAAGTCCATCTGCAACCTTCTTCACTATCTCTTTTTAAACCTTGGCTGGCTTGGCTCTCTCTCTCTTTCTCTCTGTCTACTACGGCACTGAACTGCCCAGGCGTTTTACAGCTTTTCTCATTACTGCATTTTCCCAAACAGTGTGTGAGGGGCAGCAGTGCATGGTTAAATTATTCAGGGGTGCTGGGGAGCTCCGCGACGGAGAGTGCTGCTCCGTTATAGCCTGGCTGTTGTAAGGGGTCCTGTGAGGGACATCAGAGGAATGGAAACCTGTTTTTCTAATGCAGCAGATGAGGGGGGGGGGGGAGGCAACGAGCCCAGATGAAAGGTTTATTTTGTGAAACAGATAGTTTGTGAAACCAGAGGAGATGAACACAGGGACTTTATTCTATCATGTCCGTTAATGGCCTTAAATGGCCCAACCTGCATTCTCTGTGGTGCTACGGCCAGCAAAATCACTGTCGACCCACGTTTGGCTTTGCTCATTTGCAATTTATCTATGTCATTATAGCCACTTTCTCATATGACCACATTGTCCGGTGCTGGCCATTCACACATGTTGCATGCAACAGGAGAATGTCCGTTTCAGATGAGTTCACACATTAAGGTAAATATTCTGCTTGATAAGGTGAGGGGCGGGGTCCATGGGTAGTAAACGCACACATGAGCTACTCCCACTTAAATATAACACAGGCACAGCTGCCCTGAGGGAGATGAGAGGATCAAATGCAATATTTTTCAGAGAACATTGGTCTCTAGCCTATCTACAGCCAAGTGCGCATTGCGGAGGGAAACGCCAGGTGTAGGTTGTTGTCTACAATTAGGCTACTGCAGTAGTAAAGAGATTTTTATGTTCGATCTGTAAATATTTCCAACTCGAATGCTAATAAAAAGAAGAATGATGAAAGTGGTTTTAAGTTCTCTCTCTCTCCATAGACCTCGGGAGGAGGGGAGGCTCCACCTGTCGACAATAGAAGAGTCATCTACACGTCCGCAAGCTGAATGTAAATTCACCGGACAATCACCACGTCCATTCACATATAGAGCGGTTTGAGCCAAATCGGACATTACCCAGACTTAAGTCAAGGGTCCTGCATAAAAAATATATCAAATCCGTTGCATGTCCGATCCTACTGAGCCGGAATGTTGCGTTTATACATACAGTACACATCATACATCCGTTTTAACTCTGGAAAACTTACATAACACAGTGCATGTCTGAAAGGGGTTTGTTAATACTAGTTGAAAAGGGGAAATGGTTCAAAGGCCTAAACTATTTGTAATAATAATTTTAGAGCCTTCGTACTTAAGTCTGTGGTGTGGTTTGAGCACTACTGGTTGACAAGTGGTACTGCCTGAATGTCAAAATTCAATTTCTTCCCTGAGCAAGCAGGCTCTTCAGGCTCAAGGGTATACAAATTCCAGCACTTGCGCGGGGGGCCAGGGTTTGAATCCCAGGTAGACATGAAAGTTACAGAGTGTTAAAGGATATATCAATGGCGCACACTCATGGATGCGCCGCACTTTGAGGGTGCGTGGAGTCACACCGGGGCAGTGGCAAATGGTTTCAGTGGATGGTGGTCGGACACAAACCCTAAAGTGTGTACCATATGTGAGTGTATTATGTATGCTGGGTGTTAAGACCTTTGAGCTTATTGGTGACACCCATCACATTCCCCTCCTCTGATCTCCCTGTGTCACTGAAACTTTGGTTCCATGTGGTGATTGAATCAACTTTACTGTCACTGCACATGACAAATTACACCACAACCTTTACTGAAATGCTGTTTGTGCTGTTGAAACGCTGGAGGTTTGGAGAGAAAACCGTACTAATTAGAGCACTTGTCTGTTGTCTGGGATAATATTGTTGAGTCATTTATCATTTTACAGCGAGCTATGGCAGTTTGAAAGTATCAATACGGACATTTTCCCCTCCCTGACAGTAATTAAATATCAGGAGAATATTTCAGATTCAATTATATCTCTGTAAAAAAAATGTAATACAGAAAAACACGTCCAATGCCAAAAGTATTGTGGTGATTAAACATTTAACTCAATCTTGAATACTGCCCAAGGTATTGACTGTTTTAAGACAATTGCTTTCAAAATACAAAAGTTTTAGCTGATAATAATAATAAAATAAATTCCTATAAAGTCAAGTGGTGGAGCTCAAAATAAACTGCTATACTATAATCCTTTTTTTAATATGATTTCTGTCCTCTTGAACTGATGATATTAAAAGAGTGCTGCAATCACATTCTTTTTTTCTTTTTTTTATCCCCCTCATCAGTGGTTTTTGAGAACTATCATGATTGATTTATATGCCAATCTACAAGCTCACAACATGCCTTGCTACAATGAGTTGTTGAACTTGTAGATCGGCTATTTTCATTGTGCGACATCCGCTAAATACATCCAACTAAATACAAATGAGGCATCTTGGTGTGGTCCACTTTCTCCACTTCATTTCGATACTGCTGGTGTCACAGCATGACAACACTCCCTCTTCCAATAAGGTTGGCACAACGTGGCTCTCTCCGCTCTATTAATATCCCACAATGCCACAGCCACAGTGCTGGCATCTGTCTACTTGGGCAACACACCCTCCACCCACCACCAACCTTTAACCCTCATCATCCCAGCACCGCCCGCCCGTCCAATACTACTCGCATCTCTGTTCATCCATCCACCGCTCCTCCGGTCCAACTTGCTCTTTTCGCCCCCAATCCTCCCTCCCTTCTCTTCCATACTCCTTCTTTTATCCCCAACACAATCTCTCCTCTCCATCTTCCCACTTGCATCTTCCATCTTTCTCCATCCTTTTTCATCACCCATCCCCCCTCTATCTCGATCTCTCTCTCCCTCTCTCTCCCTCTCTCTCCTCCTGTCCATCTTGCTCAGATGGGGGCCACAGCCTTGTGTTACGACACACAGCTTGGCGGAGAGGGCAGTTGAACCGCTGCCAGCAGCCACATGCGGGGCAGGCTGTTTCCATTTCTGAGGACCTGAGGAGCAGGCACTGCACATTATGCAAATCTCACGTCAAAGTCAGCATTAAATTCCTCAAACTTCATCAAAGGGGCTCGTCTGTCACAGAAAGAATACAAAATCGATACTTCATCTCTCATCGCCAATGATTGTAGATATACAGTTTTCTAACATAACGCAATGTGTATTCATAATATCAATACATGATTGAGGGCTAAACGTATACAATTATGTTCCTCGCCATCAGAGCCGCAGCATATTGGCAAATACAAAGCCAAAAGTTCGCCTCAACATATTGGCGAATACAAAGCCAAAAGTTCATCTCTCGTCACAATTTGTAAATGTGCAGTTTTCTAACATAACTTGATGTGTATTCATAATAGATGATTGATGGCTAAACACATTCAGTTACGTTCCTCGTCATCAGAGCCGCAACATATTGGCTTCCACTTTGACCAGAGAGTTCCACACAGAGGCCATCAGCACCACCAACGCTCAATGTCCTCGGAAGCACTTCATGCTAACACTAGCTTAGCCTGGTGCTGCACCGTGCTGGTCTGTGTTTACGACATGCTCAGGAAATGATGAACAATTTCGGACAACTGTCCGGCTGCTCATGGCGCTCGCGTTTCATTAGTTTCACTTGCGCTTTAATTGATCTTTATTTCCCCTGATTACGATCATAATTAAACACCAGAAAGCTGTTCAAGCTAGCAGCCATCTGCCAGGCTGGATGATGAGCACCGTCAGTGTGGGTATATGGGTGCAGGGCCCGCTATGGTACACTCTGCCAAAGCCTGAGCCTCACAATGCCCACTCCTATTCATTTTCACAAGGTCGGGTAGATCCTCGCGCTTTTAATATGAAACCAGGGGCAGTTTAGAATATTTCAACCCAGAGGGCCAATGCAAAATCCTGGTAACGCTTGGTGTTGCTCATGAAGCATTATAGGCTATCCTAATTATTATGATATGGTACACTATAATATAATATTGCATAGTATATTCATAGTGAAAAAACGAACTTAATGCAACTGCAAAGCCAACAATAATCGCTCATAGACTCACAGTAACTTGCAAGGAATTGTATACAAGTGTATAATATAAATAAGAAGTTTCAGTACTTCTTAATGAACATTTTGTTATTCAATTTATATTGAAGTATCTGTCGAAAATGTATTTTCCATAGCATGGCAGTGTTATTTGAAAGAGCGAGGACACACAACAAAAGTGTATGAGACGGATATGAACCTGCTGAGCTGCCAAATCACCCTAGTATAACAACCCAGAAGTCGGATTCATATGACTGCCCTTGATCTGCACTAAAGATCTACAGGATCATCTGAATTGTGTAAGCATTAAGGTACTTACACATCAGGAGTGTGACGAATAAACAATCTGAAAATATCTGGCAGAATATTTGTAACAAAAGTATTACTTTAGTGATGCCTCATTGGTACCGGTTGATGCTTTTATTCGCAGTGAAAAATCAACCTAATTTTAAAAATAAATTACATTGCTTCATCGCTGTGTAATATTCGCATTCTGTGTGGATGTAGTCATGACACAAACAGCAGTTTATATTAATGAACAAAGCATAATCTCAGTTAACAAACCCTGTTACAGATCCGAACCCTAACCATAACCATATATGCCTAACCATCTAAAATATATTAATTAAAACCCCAAACAAATGCCTCAACTCAATTGTCCCTGGCTGTTCATGCAATGCATCATGGGTATTGGCTTGCAAACCAGTGCCACCCAAAATCCTGAGTGTTCATTTATCCAAGTGTAACTAAATGGACCCATTAGAGTACATTTGGTTACGTTTGTACACTCTCAGAGTTAAATTAACACTCAGGATTCGACTGTGTTACTCCCTCTTTTTGTGTTTCTCTGAAGTGCCTGCTTATTTGATTACTCCGGCTCTGTTTAATGGGCTTGCAATATGGACTTAAGCCTATTTGGCTAAAATCCCTAAAGAAGACTTCATTACAGGGCAGAATTAGCACCATCAACTTTTGACCCCCACAAATTGAATAAGTTGAGCTAGTCAGAGCTCAGGGCTTGGTGAGCCTAATTTGGAGCACTTGAGTACGAGGGTCTGTGCTGCCAACATATGGCTTGGATAGACTTGATTTGGTCTCCCTTACCCCCATGAAAGCATAAACAATGTCTCCCAGCCAATTGAGTTCAATGGACATCTCCACAGAGGAGACAGACTATGAAAGGGATCTGATAAGACTTGTGTGTGATAAGGCCGTGTGACTCTGACTTCCAGGAAGTTTAAAAACCGACAGCCACTTGAAGTACTAAAGGCTTTGACCGTTGCTCGGCCACAGTGGCACCACTGATATATATTAAAAAAAAAGAAAGGCTCAGCCCGTGGATCAAAGATATCAATAATCATCCTGCCGAAAGGCCGCACTCAGATGATGAAAAAGGACGCCATTAAAAACATCCACTTTACATTTTGATTTTCTCCGGATTATGTCTCCCCGCATTAGATTTATACTTGCTCCAATTTTTATCGGCCTGACTCCGCAGCAGCTCAAATCGAGTTATGAACTTAATCAATCCGCACTCTGCCGCGCTGACCGTTTTATGATTGGCCGGGGTCGGTTTTATTGACCTTATAACCTTAGATGAAAATGGCCTGTGAGTTGGACTGGTGGCAGGACACAGGGCAGGGGCAGCAAACACGGAGACGAATGATTCTCTCTCCTCGCGCCCGCCAGTTACACGCGTCATAAAACGGGCGCTGACGTGAACTAATTTCTTCCGGTGCATTCCGCCATCTCCTCTGCCATTGTGGGAGGGAGCTGACAAAGGAGAGCAGTCCATAAAGGCGGTCATATAGGACAGCGGGTGGAGTGTCGGACTGGTAGAGAGCGCAAGCTAGCAGAAAGAGTGATGGATGTGGTGGGAATCATCGCTCCCTCCTCTCTCTCTCTCTCTCTCTCTCGCATTCTCTGTGGCCTATTCCATCTCCCCACCTCTGGGATGGGGAGAGAGGCGCTTGCATTCCTGACCTCAGCAAGGAAACAAGGAGCTGTTTCTACAGCTGCATGCTGAGAGGGCCTCACCTTTAGGGACCATCCATTGCTCTCCAGTCATCGCTCTCCAGCAGGACAGCGAAGGGAAGAGAAGGGAGGGTTTCCATCTCGCCGGGACCGATGGATCACCATGCAGTCAGAGTAGTTTAGCGGAACGCAGGGCTGAAGGGGCCATGAATAGGAAGGACTGCAGAGCGAAGAAGATAAAAAGTGTATCAGCAAATGGAATGGAACAGAGATATATTAAAAAAATATATTTAAGCTGTTTTCCGTGAGCCATCAGCCTCTTAATAGTTTTAAAGACAAAAATTAAAGAATGAAGGATAGACAGACAGACAGACAGATAGATCGGTAGACAGATAGACAGACAATCAGACAGTGTTAAATGAACAATTCATTAATTTCTGTGATGAATTTAGAAATCACATCACAAAAGCTAATTGCCTGTTTCTAAACTCGCCATCACATTCCTCCACCAGTTCACTCTCATCCACATTTCCTGCCCCGTTTAATGCTTGTGTTATTACAGCGCTGCCCACCAAGCCGTGGGTGTGTGTGTGTGTGAGTGAACCATAAACCCTGCCTGAGTCGCTGAGCTGCGGCCTTTGCCGCGGTATTAACACATATGGCTTTGGTGTTCCTTACATCATTAGTTCCATTAAGTCATTAGGACCCAGCCTGAGCAAGGCCTGTTAGTTAGTCCCATTTAAAGAGTTAACACTTTCCGTCTCTACACCTCACACACACACACACACACACACACACACACACACACACACGCGCGCGCACACACCACACGCACGTACGATCTGACACGACTGACACATCCCTCCGTCCCCATAATTAGGAAAATTGCTCTTAACGGGGCCCAGTGTTTAGTAATGGCCTCATTTCTCCTCGTTTCGCTCCCGACGAGGGCAAACTACATGAAGATGTCCCCATTAGCTCTTCACACCGAGGCACCACTCCACCCTCACTCCCCCCAGTATCACTTGGATGTGGTTTGATCCAGGCATTCTCCCACCAACACCACCACCCTTCATTAAAATCTTGAGTGTTAATTTTTTTCTGTGTTTACAAATAACTGAATAGGGTCCAATCAGTTACACATGGATAAATGAACACTCAGGATTTTACTGTGTCCTCTTCTCCCCCGTTTTCTTTGTAATAGCCTTAATGAGCCAAACTGTCGGCCTCTTCCACCTCTTATGGGTCTTTAACATAATTTTGAGACCTTTGATCGTGGCGGCTATCATTTTGGACTTTTTTTGGTGTGTGTGTGGGGGGGGGGGGGGCAACTTGGGAAGCGAGGTGAAGAACGACAAGACGATTCGTCAGAGCTGCTTTCATCTCTGACCCCTCCTACCGACACCGACCAGCCGTCCCTTCATCTCACCACCTCCCTCTCTACTCCTCCTCTCGTCACCCCCCCGCCCCACCCCACCTCCCGCACCCCTCCACCTCCCCTGACCAAATTAAATTGAGACCAGATGGAGCGGGGCCTGGACTGTGCGTTGTGTCAGATTGTCATGGCGCATTAGCCATGATTTCACATTGAGGAAGGTCTGCCTGGCTGGAAAACAGAGAGAGACAGAGGGAGAGAGAGAGAGAAATGGGGGGGGGGAGATAGAGGTGGAGAGAGAGAGAGAGAGAGAGAGAGAGAGAGAGAGAGAGAGAGAGAGAGAGAGAGAGAGAGAGAGAGAGAGAGAGAGAGAGAGAGAGAGAGAGTGAGAGAGAGGGAGAGATGGGGGAGAGCGAGACTGAAGGACAGACAGGGGAAAGAGAGACAGAGAGAGAAGATCATAAAGGAACAGAGGAGTGATGGACAGAATGAGAGAGGAGAGTGATGGGAATAGAGGGGGTGATGGGGAGAGAGGCGGAGAGGGGGAGGAGGAGGAGAGATGAGTGTGGTCCCATTGCCAACAGATCAATCCCACTGATCGTACAGCTGGCACAGGGCTGCTGATATGAATGCCATGTGACACCTTCATCACAGGGAGACGGGGGGGCGGGGGTGCTCCGCGTGGCGCCATACCTTCACACACAGGATTTAAATACAGTACAAGATGCCCAATCAAAATCCAATAGTCTTTTCATTAACGCCTCTCTACAGAGTCAATTTGGAGTGATATTTTAGCCCTGGAAGTGAATATCCACGACTATACCAGTCATATTGTACCTTACTTACTGTAATGTACAGAATCTTGTTTCAGTTGGGCTCTTACTAGATTATATAAGTATCTACTACATCTATTTTAAAATGCATTATTGTTGTTGTCTTTATTATTAATCATATTGTGTCTAATGTACGTCTGTGAGCAATCCGCTACGGAAATTTTCTTGTAGGGCCACTGTACATATATTAACTCCTGATTTATACTTCGGAGGCGGATGTCACACAAAGAAATTGCGATCTACAAGCTCACAGAAACGCGTTGTGAGCATGTAGATTTTCATTTCCGTCACGCGATCATATACATTAAGCATAACTCTTGATTCTGAGAAAGTTCAGTCTGTCAGCAGATGGAAATTAAAGGTATGGCTGTGCGTGTTTTCAACTTTGACTGATGTGGTTGGAGGATTTTCACTAGGTCACGGTTGTCATGAGTCATGGGCTTTTTCTTCAGCTAGGGTCAAAAGGTAACAGCGGGAGAAGAGCTATGGCGCTTGAACCGATGGCAAATACAACAGAACGTATTTGACTGGTGCCTTTTTTCAACCAGAGAATGTATTTCAGATCAGTCAAATACATTGCCTGGTAAAACAGGCGAGAGAATCCCTGCCTTACATCATCTTAGATTAGGTTGCTTTGTTTCAATGTTTACCACACCGTTTTGTGGATTGTAATTCTTGTCGACTCGGCATTCATATTAAAATCGGTGCAAATAAATTACTTCATCCTTACCATACCTGTCCCCAACATTACAGAAACCTTCAGCTTTATTCAACTTGATATAACTCTCCCCAGTGTTATATGAACGTTAACGCACTCCCGCCATGCAACGAAACATCCATCTGATCTCCCGTTCATCATCCGCTCACCAAAGATCAACCCTCCACTTAACCCCCTAGGGTTGGGGGGGACACGGAATTACAAGTTTGACTCCCAATGGCGTTATCGTCTCATCACAGGTTGCCATTACCCCAGCTTATAATTGACAGAAGCATTAACATGTCATTAACACATAAGCTTCGACTTATATTTGATCCTTTTAATGAGGCCATCATTCAACATTAATAGATTAGTTAGCACAGTTAATGACTGAGGTGTCTTTGCCTTGTCCCCGCAGGGTCGACGTAAGGAAAACTCAGCATAATGCGGCCGCAGGGGGGGAGGGAGGGTCGATCCGTATGCGTAGGGAAACGATTGCCAAGGTCTTATAGGGGCGATGCGTTAGGGAGACAAGTGTGAATGTCGCCTTCCATATACAAGTCTTAAGGTTAGAGAGCACAGAAATGATGAGCGGCTGAGGACATTTACAGTACGTGAACAGTGGAATATTCACATTCATTATAGGTTGGGATGAAAGCTGTATGTTTTGCCATTGTTCTGTGTAGGGTAACCATCCCCCAAAAAGTTAACAAGAGTTAGCAATTATCGCCATACAGCCATTAGAGATAAACTAATTTAGAAAACATCTTAAATTCTTCACTTTTGTGTAACTTTCATGAGTGTCAAAACCAAATGTTTTAGGCTAAAAAAATCATAACCAGTCACTGTATTGAGGCTACATTAGCTTAGTGACAAAACTGTGACTCTATGGCGTCATATAGCCCATTATCAAAACAATGGACTTGTACAGTAGTGTGTTTATAATTTTGGAGAAAAATTAAATCAAATATGAATGTGACTTACATTTAACTGTATATACTGAGTGCAAATACACATTTCAAACCTGGAAGAAAAAATAAAACAACCATGTACTTTGTGTGTAGCCACTGGCACTAAAAAAGAAAAAAATACAACCACTCAGAAACCAGCCTTGTTTACACCCCAGCCCCTGGAATTAAAGACTACAATTAATCTCCCAGAATGCCTCCTTTCACCCCGGCCTGGGCCGATGATTGATTAAAGCTGGCCATGTCGTGGCAGTGGACGGACCTGGCTAGAGTTTCACCGCCAGAACAAGCTCCGTGCCTTTGATTGGCTCCGTCCCCTCTCTGTTCAGCGCTGGACTTTGTGGTTTGACGCCCGATTCGTACTTCGTCGCACGGCGGTGTCGCGCGTAGAAATAGCCTACCTACAAGCTCACAGCGCGTCGCGGATGTGACGCGTTGTGAGCTTGTAGGTCGCCTATTTACGGCTCGCGACACCGTCGTGCGCCGGAGCATAACTGAGGCTCAAGTCGGCACGGGTCCTCTATTTTTCTACAACGTCCCCTCCTCCATCCCTTCCAATACACACACACACGCACATACACAAACACACACACTGTCTGATGTGAAAACCAGGTAAGAGTAGCCCAAACCAAAGCCCGACCCCCACCCCTTCCATCGCTCGGCCCTAACGGAGCGGGGTGATGGATTGTATATTGGTCCTCAGAAACACATTGTTTTCCTTAGCCCAGCAGGGTTTTCTATTTGCAAAGGTCTGACCGGTGAAATATGGCGCATATCTATCACTGGAGAGGTGCCTCTGGTTAGCATGTTACTTCCTTTCAGCAGAGGAGTGGGGGTGGGGGATGTTTGCCTCTGTTTTGGGTGAAGAAGACCCTTCGACCCTTTAACCAAATGAACCCTATAGCGTCCCTATTCTGGGCATGTCAAAATAACTGAACATTTGTCACAAATAGCCAGTCTACAAGCTCACAATATGTTGATTTGCAACGTGTTGTTAATTTCTTAAGTGGATAAATAACTTCTAAGGTGAACGTAATGCACAGAAATGCTTTTACATTAGTTCTCCAAGCAGCCACATTTTTTGTGATGCTGAGATTGGCTTAGTGAGCCACGTGACTGCCTGCCGCAGTGCCTGAAGAAAAGCAATATTTTGAAAATTTGTCATTTGCAATGTATACAGTAGGTGAAGTAAAACTACCAATTTCTGATTTTAAAAATAAAATACATAAAATAAATAAATACATATTTATTGATAATTGTGTCCAATTTATCAATTCTTCAATATTTCTCATTGTCCCAACCCTAAAATGTTCTTTTTTTTTATGGTGTTGAAATATTTATGCTTTTTTTTTGGGTGGGGGGTGGGGGGGGTTCTTGTGAACTTTTGAAAGTTGTTGAACATTTTTCCCAAGCAGGGACAGGATTGTGGGAACGGAGAGCCTGTGCTAAATAGGAGGTCTTACTCACAACAGTTGGTCAGTGGAGACAGAAAGAGATTTGCTCGAGCAATTTACTTCAAAGACCCCAATGGGCCAAATCGTCACTGAAGGCCAAAATGGCTCATTGTTTATGAAAGAAAAGTTGGTACAATTGATGTGGTCAGACATGTTACACACAGCTCTCAGTGCCAGGGACCGCAAGTTGGAGTCGATCACTAATCAGCTAATCAAGAAACGAGATGGACAAACTCATAACCTCATTCATTTTGTCTGAGTCAAGAGCAGCCCGCCGTAACACAAACCCCTTTGTATATCTCTCAAGTTACGATATCGCAGGCACCCAAATGGGCCGCTTTCCAGCAAGGGATTACCCGACCCCCTAAATCTCCTTTTAGCACCTCAACGTGAAAGTCAAACCGCAGCAGCTTGCTCGTGGCGATTGTAGGCGGGCGACAACCTTGAACTCGAAAAGCGCTCCGGGGGCTGGGGGGGTCATATGCCGTTCAATGAGACCGTTTGAAAGTATAGGACCCATAGCTGGCTGTGGCGTTTCCGTCTCTACAGTGTATGTCCGGCTCAGGAGAGCCTGAATACATATACACAAGTCCTGATATGTTTTACATGCTCTCCTCGGAGTGGGCGGGAGGGTATTTGTAGCTGTGGGCTATTTCAGCAGTGCGATGATGTACACAGACCAGCCATGTTGAAATAGATTGGAGATGAAGTGGAACACAAACAGGTCCTGGGGGTTCCTGGAGACTTTAGACAAGTGTTTGGAAGATGGGGGAAAACAAATGGAGATTGGGCGATGCAGATATGAATTTAATGTATCTTATAGCGTATGGGTTGAATTCTGTTTATGTGCGGCCGGGTGGTAAAGCAAGGAAATGAAATGCCTCTCTGTTGACGGTATGTGCTGTACACAGCTAAATCATCTGTGTTAATTTAACTCTTGAGTGTAAAAATGGACCCTGACTCTGTCTGAGAGTGTAAAATGGACCCAAATGGATGCAAGTTAAATTAACAGTGGATTTGCTGTGTATCCTTTGGTTAAATGATTTCAAAGCTCTTTCTCACTGTCATGCATAAAGATACACACAAATGCGCAGGCACAGGCACACACACACACACACACACACACACACACACACACACACACACACACACACACACACACACACACACACACACACACACACACACACACACACACACACACACACACACACACACACAGCAATAGAGGAGGCTTGGTGTTCCTGTGCGACCGTCGGACCAGGGAGCTGAACTTGTGACCCCTCCCTGGGGCGTGAGGCCCCGGGGGTTCCAGTATTACGGAGCTGATCCACTCCAGCCCTGCTTGGTCTCTCCACAACCTCCCTCCACCACCACCTCCTCTCTCCTCTCCCCTTCCATCCACAACCTCCCTCATCCACTAGCTCCTCTATCCTCTGCCCTTCCATCCACACTAGCCTTTCGCTTCCTCTCCATGGCCTTTCTCCTCCTCTCATCTCCTCCTCTCCCCAGCTTCTCCCCTGATCTGCTCCTCTTCACAGCTTCAAACTCCCCCAATCTCTCCCCCCCACCCACTGCTTCCCCATTGCGTCTCCTCTCCTCTCTTCTCCCCGTGAACCCCCCCTCCACAGCTGGCACGTAGCACACAGTGCTCACTGTCCAGCGTTAGCTCTGTACAACAGCTAGCAGTACATGATCACACTATCATACAAATAAAATAAAAAATGTGAATAGACAAAATCCATTCATGACATCTGTCACATAACCACAGGACTAAGAGCCACATTTAAATGCTTCACAGTATAGCTTAAAAGGAGCGTGCAAGCGCTAAATGCAATGTTGCACTTAGGCGACGAGAAATGTTTAAAGAAAATGTCACTAAATGCAAACTGCAACATGACACATGATCCACTTTGCAGAATTGTAAAAATGATGAATGGGACGTGCGATTCAATATTGATTGCTGTGATAAAACAAGTTGTAGTTGTAGTAGTTCTGTAGTTGTAAATAAGATCATTTCTTTCTATCTTTATGCTCTCTTTTATCTGTACCATAACTGTGGTCATTGCATGGCTCAGAGCGAGCAAATATTGCTAGTAACCACACAAATGTTGGCTTCACTCTCTCACCATCTTATCATTAGATTAGATAGTTTGGGTTATATAAATATTCAGGGTACTGGAACAAATTATTTAAATTATTATTTAAATTTAGAAAATATGAAACATACAAACATTATATACTGAGATTCCTGGGAATCTCAGTATATAAGAATGTGCGGTTTTAACGCTCTAAACAGGGATTAAAACTGCAACTTCACTTAGGCTAAGTGAAGTATGTACATACAGTAGATATTTTGTCATATCCCCATTTGTTAATGGGAATGCAGCCAGTCTGGAGCTTTAATATTAAACACAATAGTTTTGTTGAGGTGGAGGGTGTGAGGCTCATTAATCACTATGAATTATTTTGAAATGCTAGAAAAGATCATGTTTATCATGCAAATGTATACAGCACGAACATGTTTATATGTTCATGTTTATAGAGATATTTATGTCTCAATTTAAATGTATGGTTTATAAGATGCTCTTTGGGTAGATTTTGATGTACAATTATACCTTACAATATACAATCATACATACAGACTTTTAAATCTATGTTATCAATTATTACAATACCTAATCATGCAAAGTTCAAAAGTGATTAATTCATAGTGAAATAAAACCCTTTTTATATTGATTGTGATTAATGTGATTAATCACAATCATTAATAATCATTAGTGTGATTAAATATATTTTAGCGATTAAATACATTGCAACAATCTATGGAATGCATTATCAAGACTCATCTCAAGAAGTATTTCCAAGTATGCAGCACAAAAAGAAAATCTGAATTAAGACAAATCTGAATTAAGAATTAGGACATAGTGAATTAAGACAAATCTAGAATTAAAAGTAGGACATATACGCTAATGATGACAAATCTGAATTAAGAATTAGGACATTATGTGAATTAAGACAAATTGAAAATCTCGCCTAAACTGCAGAATGATTACATTAATAAAACAAGAACACAAGAACAAAATCATTACTGGAGCATAAATGCACTTTGATATTTCATAACTCACATAATTCAGACAACTGTGGTATTTCATTATTAATTCATTATCATTTCATTAATAATGGTGAATTTCTATGGTAATACGCAAGATGATGTATCGCCTTATTAGCAGATATATACAAGAACACCCTCTATCAATTTTACACCTAATGGCTAACTGAGACAATTACCGGTTTCGCAGTCGCATGGAGAAAGAGGTGTGAGGAACATGCATACATTTCATGTGACAAATTATATATCGTCGCTGTCAGGTGGAAACCTTGTATGTCCAAAACCGTTACTTTTCAGGAAATGGGAAAAAGAACCAACGTTCCAGTGGATCCAAAGTGGTTAATATTTAGTCACAAGCTCTTGTTAATACTTTTCAATGGTTCAATATTTATAAAACACTTTCTAAATGTGTAAAAAAAAATATTAGCAATAGCCGATCTACAAGCAAACAACGAACTTGTAGATCGGTTATTTTTTCTACTTTTGTGTGACACTGTACTATGACAAAGTAGGGTATTCATTTATTTAGGAAACATACAACGTTGAAAATTGAGATACAAGGTTTCTGCACGACAGCGACAATATAGGATCAGCATGAAGTCACACTCTCTGTGTGAAATGAAAAAGAAAAAAAAAAAACGAGATGGCATAGAGTGACCTTGTGAAACCACAATAACTAAGAGCAATTTCCATCTGTACACCCTCAGAGTTACAGACCCATAAGGGTCCATTTGTTTCCATTTGTGCAACCTCACACTAAAGGAATTGTAATTTTTAGGCGGTTTAATCTTCATTGAGACAGAGAGACAGGATGGTACAGAAGGAGGGACAGGGAGGGGAGGGAAGACATGCAACACAGGTCTGCAGACGGAATCAATCAAATACATGAGAAATGATTTTCTGATATTCACGAAAGTTTAACTAATATCCTACAAAAATATAAAAATAAAATATGCTTATACCGTAAATGTTTCAGCAAATCCGGTTTGGAAAATACCGTGAACGATTTGTATAATTTTCATACAAAACATACTACAGGCACTGCAGTTTGGCATGAACGGCATACACATTACCGGCAGATTATTGTCCAAACATTCACCTACAGTACTACATGGCAAAATCTGGAATGTCAATTTTACTCAGTAAAGTCCTCAGTGTTAATTTATCCATTTCTAACTGTGAGAGTGTACAAAGTGTGCAACATGTAACAAAGTGTACAAAATGTAAAAAAAAATGAATATATATATATAGGCTATATAACCAAAATGTACAAAAGGTAACCAAATGGACCTGTAAGAGTCCAATGTTACCCATAAGGTTCCATTTGGTTCCATTTTGTTCGCTCTCACAGTGAAATTAACACTCTTATCATTATTATCTGCTGGCCAGCAGTCTCCACAGCAGTTGAATCTGCGGGAGCAAAAGAACCTTCCTCCAGAAAGAGGGAGGAGTGTGTACTGTAGGGCTGTTGATGGAGGAGAGAGCAGAGAGGTGCTAGCTGGGGAGGAGGTGCTGAAGAACCAAGAGGAGGAGGAGGAGGAGGAAGGAGAGGAGAGAGAGAGCGAGAGAGACACACACAACACATTGGTTGTCAGGGTGTCAGCACCCCCTGCTGGTGGTGGGTGCATGGCTTTGACACCTGCCCCTCCTGAACCCCTCACTGGACAATCCTGACTGTTCATTTTAACACAGTGGTTCCCCTCAAGGACCCCCAGGGGTCCTTGAGGGGGTTCCAGGCGGTCCCCAGCGAAATGAGTTAATATGGCATCAAAATCAGTTTTAACAACTTTAACCCTATTTTATACTTTGGTTGTTCGAAAATAGCTGATGTACAAGCTCACAACGTGTCACATTGTGATGTGTTGTGAGCTTGCAGCTATCGTGAAGAATTGTGACAAATTTGGAATCATTTTGAACTTTTTTAACAACACAAATCTTCTATTCTGTGGGTCACTGGCACAACATCTTTTTAGATGGGGTCAAAGGCCAAATACATATCAATTTGGGGGACCTATATGAAAATGTATAAGTCGCTTTAACCACTTAAACCCTATAAACTTGCTGACCGGAGTGCCCCAAGGGTCTTTACTGGGCTGCCTCCTTTTTTCCGCTCAACACCAACATCTTCACCAAAATAGCCGATCTATAAGCTCACAACACAAGCTTGTAGATTGGCTATTTTTCGGCCTGTGTGTGTGGGCGCTCGCACGCACAAGTACACTCACATGGCATGTAAGAATCTAACAGTGTACACGCCTAATTCTTGAATGGTTAAATAAAAACATCATCAACTGCAATGAATAACTGTGGCGATGATATACAATATATCCATGATATATATATATCTTCATATCCCCATCATAAATGCCATTGTGTGTGTGGATTGTATAGGAATATTAATATGTCACAGTGTAAAACAGAAGTTAGACCACGAAATCCAGGATAAGCCATCGCTTTATGTGCTTTTGGTGTCCACTCTCACATGTCCCAAATGTTATGTTATTCAAACAATTATAACTGTATCACCGAGCTCCTCATGAATTAAACATGAGCAGATTTTCTCAAACAGGCATTTACATGTTCCTGCTTTTAGCATGTTTTGAAAAAGCATGAAAGAAAACCTGCAAAAAAAGCTGATCTATTGCCGTCAGTTTTGAAATAGGGCTTAAGTGGTCAGACTACTGGTATTTCCTGGTAATAGTAACATAAACATGTAGTACATCTTTTGGTTTTTAATATAATTTCTACACCCTAAGCATTAAATTAACAGTAAGGATTTTACTGCGCAGGAATATGGCACAGAGACTAAGGGAGTGGGGGGGAGAGTTATCACCGCAACAATGCTATCTCCCATGGCGGGTTTATACAGGGGACAAGGGTGAAGCTACGAGGGCCACGGGTCTCGTTGTTAGCCGGGAACGCGCTGCTCACCCCGGGTTATCGGCCTTTTTCCCACACACACACACTACATCACACCACAAACACTATACAACACCACACGCAGACCTCCCCGCTACCACTGGCGGAGCAGCAGGTCTGCTCTGTTGTTTCATTATCGCAGAGGTTCACGTAGCATGGAGAGGCTGCCATCATTATCCATCAGGCTTAATGAGACTATCCCCCTGCCGTAAAGGTCAGGCAATTACTGCCGGTGCAGTTTTCGAACCGGGAGATGCGCAGGGAAGCAGCAGGCTGAGGGGAGAGGGATGGAGGCAGTAGGAGGCTGAGACACACACATACACACAAACAACAATGCAGACATTCTGGGAGACTCACGTGGTGTGGCGTATCCATATACCGTTGGCATTTATAGGTTATGTTTCTCTTCCTCGTCAGCAATGCTAGAGTTACACCGTCTAACTCTCACAACACTCCCTGCTGCTTTCAAGATCTGTTCTTAACCCTCTTAAAGACTTTGTCGTACGATAGTGTCACACAGAAATAGTGAAAATAGCCGACCTACAAGCTACAAGATTGTGCCAGGTAGAAAGTGTTTTTTAAAAAAACGCTATATTCAGGAAATTAAAATGCCGTGATTTCATTATTTGGTATGTCAAAACAACAGTGTCTGTAGATGCTTATTTAATCAAATAGAGAGCCTAATTGATCAGCTATTCTGCTGAAACATTATGATTCAGTCACAGCGTAATTTGGCACTTATTAATCATTGTTGGGGCAGCATTGACTCAGGAAGCAGAGCCGCAATTTGGGAACCGTAAGCTTCCCGGTTCAATCCCCAGCTCCTCCTGGATTCGTGTTGAAGTGTCCTTGAGCAAGACAACGGAAACACTAACTGCTACTGATGAGCATGGGTTGGTGCATTGCATGGCTGCCTGTGGGTGAGGGAGAATGTATTTCAGACCAGCTGCAATGTTTCTCTGTAACGTTCTAATGCTGCATTTATGAAGCATTAGAATGTACGACGGTGTCACGCGCCTAAATAGCAGATCTAAAAGCTCACAACTCATCGCAACCCAGGCGCCTTGTGAGCTTATAGAATGTCGATTTTTTTTTGCACACAACACCGTCATACGACAAAGTATAAATCGGGCTTAAAACAGTATTGTATCATTGCGATTCTTTGGTCTGAACTAGGTTTATGATCACATTGTGAAGTGCTTTGGATAAACGCGCTATAGAAATGCTGAACATTGTGTAAGACTAGGTGTGTGTTTAGATCCTACATTTGTACACAGTGAAATCTTGACAATCAGGGTTTGACACACTGTGTATTCGTTCCTGTAAATGTTGTGTCTATGATTGCGAGCTCAGTGGGTTTGTGGATGAGCTTGAGAACGGAGGTGGGCGTTGGTGTGTGTGTGTGTGTGTGTGTGTGTGTGTGTGTGTGTGTGTGTGTGTGTGTGTGTGTGTGTGTGTGTGTGTGTGTGTGTGTGTGTGTGTGTGTGGCGGGGGGTGGATACTAGTGAAAAAGCAGGTGTCTTGCTGGTCATCTGGATCATGTGCAGTACATGACAGGCCTGTAATTGGATCAGGCGTGGGACCTCTGACCTTCCACATATGACACATGTGGCTGATTGTGTGTGTGCGTGTGTGTGTGTGCGTGTGCGTGTGCGTGTGCGTGTGCATGTGTGTGTGTGCGTGTGCGTCTTCCAAGATGCACCCTTGTATCCTGCATACACAAAGCAGCATGGAAATGGAGCCATCACAACAGATAGGATGATATCAAATAGCCATCATAACAGATGAGAATGATCCTACATGTGTCCAGCGATGAAGACGCATGCTTAAATGTATGCTTCCTGATGTAATGAATCTGGTTACGTATTATCATAAACAAACTCAAGCCTTGCTCCTTAATACTATTCCCTTCCTCTACAGAGGACACTATCTTGACTCTCGTAGCGCCACTGGCGATTCCAGGACAGGTTTATGCGTCTCTTGCAGCGACTTTGATCCACCGGTTACTGTATTTTAACGGCCGGATTAATGGGATGGCAAGGGGGGCTATAAATTGATAATATAACCACTGAACATACTTGCCAGGACAATTAAGATAATACAACTGGAAAGAGGCCCCCATGAATCGCTGTGGTAAAGAGCGATGACCATCTCAGCGATGACACGCGCCCTTGAGGCCTTCGGCTGGAAATTGCCGTCTATGTTTTCCAGCGGATACGAGCAGCGATAAAACCCAGGAACAATCCCGCATGATTGTTTGCTGTAAAGTGCAACTAAAATTTAGAGGAGGTAAAGAATAACGGAGTTGTTTCAACAGACCATGTGTATATATACTGTACTCAAGAGTCCAGCGGTTTATGATTTCTGGGGGGTTAATCTGTATCTTTAATTATACAACTAGAGTATATCAAATATCGCATAATTGTATGACACTGCTCTTGCTGAAAATAATTGACTGTTTTCACATGTGAAGTCAGGACAGAGTTCTATTCTTTAACCACATAAGCCCTGTCAAACATTGTTAAAATTGTTCAATCTTCACATTTTTGACATTTTCACCTACAACGACATGCCCGAAATAGCAGACGCTTTTATCCAAAGCGACTTACAATAAGTGCATTCAACATAGGTAGGGAGATAGGCACGCCAGGTTGAAAGTAGTTAAGAGACATGTGTTGGTTGGTGCATAATGTATACTGTATTTAGGAAATAACTGAGCACAACCCTTTCAGTATTTAGACAGTATCTATGACAAGTTTCTCTCTATAGTCGCTCTAGGATACATGTATATCATTGAGTAATATCATGTTCCTTGTACATCACTTAGCAATAAAATGATTACGATCCTGAATCTGATGATATCGTATTTAACACAACCAATGCATGTACATGATTCCCTCATGGATTCATGTAAAAAAATAAGAAATTAATAAAAACACGGAAAAGAAAGGCTTGACATATTGCATCTGTTAGTTTCACTGGGGTAATTTGCTCTGTCAAAACACCACCTCTGGCCATATCCATAGTTTATTACATTGGAGCTTGACATTTCCAATACAATTACAGTGGGCACAGCATTGAAAGGTCAATGGACTTGTCTGTCATTAACCATGTGCCTATGTCACTGTGATGACAAGCTAACACACTGAAACCTTACAAACTCAATTTGCTTAAATCCATCTCTCATCTCAGTTTGGTTCATTTTGATCAGCTTCTACACACAAAATTCCGGAGAGTTAATTTAACTCTGAGTGTACAAATGAGCACATAAAGGGTCTTGCTGTATATGCCCCACTTATAGAGTT
>NC_139950.1:25330831-25373331 GCF_963454915.1 Gymnoscopelus microlampas
AGAACTATTCCTTTGAGATCGACATTTTCCCATGAAAACTTTGCCTCTCTCCTAATGAAGGACAAAGTCCTGAACCCCTAACCCCTAAAAACCTTAAAGGTTCTATGACATTCATTTTCACTAATTTCTTATGTTTTTTGGGGGGGTTTATGACCTCAATTACACCCCAAAAATCTGAACTTTGAACATTCAGTGGATTTTCTGTGGTCTGGGGTTTTCTGAATAATTAGGCTGAAAAGTTATCTAAGATTGGCCCTTGGATAGTGAAGTCACAGGCCATTAATCCTGCCCACTCTCCTCCGCGCCCCTCCCCTCCCTATCCTTTCCTTTGGAGGGGGCGGAGCAGAGGTGATGATTGACAGGCAAAATCCCTCAACAGCGACACCCGCAGGCAAAGATTTATTTTTTCATTGCAATTGAAAAGGCTTTAGAAATGTGAGAGAAAAACACCTGCAATGGTTCACTAGAGTGGGATTTTCAGTTAAAACTTTTTATACACGTTTGAAGGACCATGACAAAGACTTTTAATGTGTTGTAAAACTGAATGTCATGAAACCTTTAATGATAATCAAAAAAGGTTTGACAGCACGTTTTATGTCAGTATCCCTGCAAACCTTTGCTGCCATTTGAACTGTCTTGTTTTTGTTTTGTGATATTCTATTTTGGGGAGATCATGTATTGGAAATGGGTATCCTAAACCACTTGACCAATGCTATTCTGGGGGGAATATACACTGAAAATAGCAGATCTACCACCTCACAATGAGTCACGTTGCAACTTATGGAGGAGGTTTTAGTGACTTTTATTTCCCATCACATAGTACAACCTAACTCTGATACAGTAAAAATGGCAGTATGCTGTATACATTTGATGAACAGAGATGAGTTTAACTATTTTGTTGATAACTCTTAATACTGTGTTACTCTCTCCATCTTTCTATATCTGCCTGTCTCTCCATTTCTCTCACTGTCTCTCTTATCTCTTATGCCAGCTGTCTTAAATCCCCTGTGGTACTACCCCCCCATCAGTCTCTCACACATACA
Organism: Gymnoscopelus microlampas; assembly: GCF_963454915.1. Lineage (NCBI taxonomy): Eukaryota > Metazoa > Chordata > Actinopteri > Myctophiformes > Myctophidae > Gymnoscopelus > Gymnoscopelus microlampas. The sequence continues at coordinate 25,331,875 of NC_139950.1, forward strand.
CACCATTCCCTAAGCAGGAGAATGATACCTACCTAGTAAATAATATATCAAGATAAATGATAATTACTCCATTTTTTGCATCCCATCCTGCGTCATTTCATGAGCACCATAAATTAGAAATGAATACAGCTGACAGTGTTTGTCGGGACTATAGTCGGACGTAAACACGTCTAGGTGTCCCAACGGTTCAAGAGTTGGGCGAGCGTGAAGAGCTGTTTTCGCTGTCCCAACCTCCGAACTGTCCTCTCTCCATGTTTGTCATATTCAAGGGGAAATCTTGACGCAGTTTGCTTACGTCCCATAAAAGAGAATCGTATCCACCGCGTTCAATTCGTTTTTTCCTGAGTGGGGAGGTTGCCTGCTTTTTACAAGAGTTGAATAGAGACCATTACTAGTTTACCACCCCTTCGCTCATCAAAAGACATTGCTTAAACCAGTAGTTCCCAAACAGTATGCTGAGGCAAACTGGTCTTCCCTGAGACAAGTCCAGGTGGGCCTTGGGATTTGTGACAACCACACATTATTATTGCAATATATACGACGTTATGACCTTTTAATTTACTAAATCAATACAATGTACGCACTCATATGAGTAGGCATGTAACGATTTATCGTAAATCGATTAAAATCGATTCAAACTGGTGACAATTTAAATCGATTTAATAAAAAATGTATTGCGATACAAACAGCAGGGAAAAAAAAGAAGAGAATACAGGATCTCTGTAACAAAATTGATTGCTACTGTATTGAAAAGAGGATAAGAGAAAACACAGTACTGTAAAAACATAAAAGAGAAGAAAATACTGGATTTGTGTAAAAAAATGATTTTTCGGTCATTTGTTTGGAAACTAATTTTGGCCTTAAAAAATCGTGAAAGATTGTGTCGTGCACCTAGTATTGTGAGTTGAGTGAATCGTTACATGCCTCTAATGAGTACAATCAGTAACCACAAGTTTCAAGAATAGCATTTAAATAGATCTACAAGCTCACAGTGTGACATTGCGAGTTTGAAAACCACTGGCTTAAATAATGTATAAGCCTTTAATTCTCTCTACAGTATAGTCCTCCCAGTCTGCATATGACGCTCATTAATCCTAATCAAGTAATCCTCAAAGTTTCTATAGCTGACCAGCAGAGCAATCTATCTGATATAGGATCCTACTTCAATCTGCTCTGGTTCGTGGAACACGTGCATGGATGTGCATGCCTGTGTTGATAATGTGCACGCACATACAGAGTTGTGCATGACTGTGTTGATAACGCACACATGCATAAACACAGAAATATCTGCAAACAGGCTACACATGAATTCCTACAAACACACACAAACATAAATACACATACAGAAACATACAGCACAGACTAGAGCCAGACCGATACAAGGGTCTGGAGTGGACGATATATCTGCCGTTATTTGACTTTTTTTCCCCCTCCACAACATTGGTATCGGCAATTATGCATTGTGTCCCGACTTTTTTTTTTTTAAAGATTTGTTTGTGGTAGATTTTTATTATTTTTCATTGAAGAGGGACAGGGAAAGTAGTCTGACAGGAAGAATGGGGAGAGAGATGGGGGGAAGACATGCAGGAAAGGCCGACGGGAACGGGACGCGAACCCGCGGCACACTGCTATTAAGGATTTTCAACCAGGGTGCCTAGACCGCGACGCCACGGTCCAGGCCTGTGTCCCGACTTTTAACTTCTTTCAAACTGCCGTCCCTATAATTGGCATAATAGGGCTTAAGTGGTTAAATAAAAATGTGTGTTTTTTGTTTTAGTTTTTTGTGCTTCTAAAATATCTGTCAAAACATCGGTAACCGGGGGTCCAGGAGTCTCCGAGATCGGGATCGGACCCAAACTCTGGCATCGTTCGGGCTCAAGTTACTATGGGGCGCGCTGTGGGTGAGCCTCGTCACCCAGTCCCTGTCAGACATCAAACGGCACGGGGCCTTGGCCATGGATCTGCACGCAGATCGCGGGAGTGTCCCCCGAGATCGCCTGATTGAAACCTGGCAACAGGACTGAACAGCTGCTTCAAACAAAAGACATCTGCATATTTCAGATTTGTTTTTCATAAATTAACACCACAACCTGCCAAAAAATCTGGCCGAGGGAGTCGATCTACTCGCGCATAATTAGGTAAAGTTTGCAAGCTTTGAAAGTTGGAAATTAGCATGAGCTAAAAGGCTGTGGCTCACTGGGGACAGCGGAATCCCAGCTCACGAGCGCGTTTTCTGCCACTCTGGGCTCCATTTGTGGTAATGTTGGGGGTGGGGGGCGGGGGGTGTGAGGGGAAGCTGTGGAACAGCAGGAGAGCATGTTTAAGATACACGAACACAACTCCCTTCCAAGCTACGACAGTAATTCAGTTTTGTCGGGAGAGCTGCTCTCTTTGGAGAGAGAATACAGTAGCACAGGGTGAGATTTAAGCGCATCAGCAGTGTGCGCTAATGTTAGATGTTGCTACCGCTGCAGCTGTAGCCTATTAAGAGCTATCTGGCTTCTTTAGGCATGGACTCAGACCTAATGACATGAGGTAACCCCAAAGAGAGCGAGGGGGAGGGAGAGAGAGAGAGTGCGCGTGTGTGTGTGTGTGTGTGTGTGTGTGTGTGTGTGTGTGTGTGTGTGTGTGTGTGTGTGTGTGTGTGTGTGTGTGTGTGTGTGTGTGTGTTGTGTGTGTGTGTGTGTTTACACACTGTGCATCAATTGTTTGCTTATCCTTTTCTTTGTTTTCCTTGTATGTAAACATAAACGAAAGTGAAATTAGGTACGTCATGTTTTTGTGAGCGCGTACATACTGTAGCTCTGCAGAGCCCTGATGGGACACTGTGTCATTTTCCTCAGATGAAGCAGAGCTGTTGCTGTCATCCGAAAAAATAGCCTATCCACAACTTACAACGCATCGCAACGTGTTGTGAGCTTGTAGATCTGTTATTTTCGCTATTAAAAAAGAAAGAAATAACAATTTCGAAAATATTGAAAAATAGAGACTCCAGGGTTAATGTGGTTAACAAAATCCCTTCAATTATTCAGCCAAGTCAACTCTCTCCTTCATCCCCGCTTGTCGCCCTGGTCTGTCTAGGGACAGACGGGGGTGGGAGGGGGGGGGGTTCGGTGTGTGGGAGGGAAGGGAAGGATGGTGATAGAGGGAGCGGATGTCTCCTCAACAGCATTGCTGCCTAATTACTAGCTCATTTAGATGAGCCACCGCAGTTATAAATAACCCAACAGCTGGGCTGGATGGAGGCAGACAGGCACCAGACAGACAACACCAAACACGGAGAGGGAGCACAATATCGCAGTCCGCTGGAAAGCAAAACGCTGGAATGATAATGGAGGCTGAGGGGACTGCGGGGAGCTTCTGATCTGTCTCGCCGTGTCTGCAGTGTTAAAACTCCCAAAATGAACATGAGGATTAACACAGAGGTTAACATGAAAAGAGAAGATGGGTCACACACACACACACACACACACACACACACACACACACACACACACACACACACACACACACACACACACACACACACACACACACACACACACACACACACACACACACACACACACACACACACACACACACACACAGTGAAATGTTAGCTTCATAAACAAAGGTCTTATGATAGCAGCATCGTGTCAGTGGTCACTGGATAAGAGCATGTGTCATATCTCATTTTGGAATCAAACACCTCTTGGATTTGAGCCTAACACAAATGGAGGACAGATTATGGACCGGGACAGTGGGGCCAGTGACCAGGGGCTCTTGACAACAGGGTCCCCTGGGAGCCCTGGGAAGCCAGGCCAATCGACAATTTACTCACATGTACTGTACAGCATATAGGTTAACTTAACGCTCAAATACGATATGTGGGCCCCTCAGTCTATACAGTACAAGGCCCCTCCTACATTATATGGCCATCTGACTAACAGGACAAATGTCTGACTAACAGAGCTGACAAGTATCCAAATAAATATCATGTTAGGCTATATTTTATAAATCCTATATGACAAAATGTCTACAGGTGCTTCCTTGACCCACGTATGGCCACCGACTGCTCATACTGGGTAGCGTGTGCGGGGCTCGCGGGGCTCTAAAAGATGATTGGCTCAAGGGAGTCGATGAGCGTTAATTCATCCCTGCCAGGAAATAATGCTGTGGTCAGAATATGCCTTGCAATAGCCAGCTACTCTAGATGTGTCCTGAAAACATGTTCATACAATCTTTACCGGTTATTATGCTTAGCATTGAACCGATAGTTACCCAAAGCCACTTGGAAATGAGTACAGCAGTGGATAAAGGCAGAACAGCCAAGAGGTAAAACACTCAACCACCACTGGGGTTTGATTCCCGGCAGTGGTGTCTCTGGCTTGGCCGGATGCTCCAGCAAACACTATTGGCAGATTGGACAGTGGGAAGCTGGCAGGGGATTGTGTTCTTTGTCGCTGCACTAGCGACTCCTGCTGGTTGGTCGGAGCGCCTGTTGAGCAATGAGGAGAACAGGGAGAGATTACATGAATCTCCACACACATTACACTCTCCCAGTAAAACTCCTCACTGCCAGGTGAATAGAAGCAGCTGGTGACTCCATGTGTATCAGAGCAGACATGTGGTTGTCTGCAATCTTCCCAGGCGTTGGCCTGGGAACAGTGCGGGTTGACAGTGTCAGGGTCCACAGTACACAGGGACATGACTAAATTGGGAGAAACGAAAGTTGTGCAGATATAATAGAAAGATTACAAGTTTGACCCCCACAACAGCTATAGTGTATGTCTACAACAATGGCTGCTATTGCACATTCACACACTAAATGCTTAAGCAATGGCATGTACAGTACAACAAGATGGATTTCTAGCTTCCAGACAAGAAACCAATACTAATAGTCAGGATGAAAAAAACTGATGATCTCTAAATTCAAATTCTGTCAAGCATACAGTGTTTTGACAATCGCTATAACAACTAATGCCCTCCAAACCCACAGGCCCAAAAGGGAAGAATCCAAGCATTTCTGAGTCAAACGCAGGCCTGCTCCGTGAAGTGATTACACAGACAACTCTGAGACTGATATAATTACCTCAAACATGGCAACCCTAGCCGTGTGGCCTGCGGTGGTGATAATCTATGGTAATTGCCAGTTTCTAAGGCTGAACAATCTGGGAAGAATGTGCTTAAGATACAAGCATGAAAACACCCCTGGCAGCGGCCTTGTATGTACCAAAACGCTGGTTGCACTGCAACGCAGCACTGTTAAAAAAAAGAAGACAATAGGTGTAAACAAGCAGGAAATGGTAATGAGATAAACGCTGTATCCCTCCCTTCTGGGGTATAGCGGATGTATATTTGTTGATATGCTTTGCTTTCTACCAAACAGCTCTAGTGAGGAAATGATTTAACAATGTGCAAATCTTCCTCCCAAGAAAGATGAGTATTTACATATTATAATTTAGTTAATTGTGAGTTTTAACTGTTGTAATCAGATGTTCTGTTACTTCAGTGGTAGTTAATTCAGGCATGGTCTTGAGGGGCAGTAAAACAAATAGATCTTTTAGCTGTATACAAAAACTGCGACAGTAGTGTCTCCTGGTGTAGAAACACAATTCTGGAACAGTGCACGTCTGTCACGCGGCAAGAGTCCAATGTCATATTTTGAGTTTTTTTCCCTCTTTATGCATGTCCAATTACTAGGATTCCCTCAAATTAACACAACTGATTCTTCACATTAATTACATGCGGAGGCGAGGGGAAAAAAGGGACCAATTAAGCCTCGAAATATCATTAGTCGGCTCCCTGTCATTGCCGACTTTGTCATATACTGGTCAAACATGCACAGCTCTTTTCAAGCCGTAACACAACTCTCAGATGGGGCGCTGCACGGCAAGATCACTTTCAAAAGCCATTCATTCATTCGTTTGAAGCTTTCAGACAATGAGACATACAGTACGATGCGGCCTACCTGCTTTGCTCGTTGGCCATGGGCGGTGGACATTTTGACAGCAGATGGCAGGGCCTCAGTTTGAGATGTGGAGAGAAGAGGACTGCAGATCCCTCGTCTGAAACAACAGGAAGGGTAGACTTTCAACAAATTGAAAGAACAGAGACAGATTTGTTCTGCTCCGACAGTCAGAGTAGATAGAGTGTGTGTGTGTGTGTGTGTGTGTGTGTGTGTGTGTGTGTGTGTGTGTGTGTGTGTGTGTGTGTGTGTGTGTGTGTGTGTGTGTGTGTGTGTGTGTGTGTGTGTGTGTGCGTGCACTGTATACGGCATGTACAGGTATATATACTGTATAAGGTAGTACACGCGCACACACACACACACACACAGTGAGAGGAGTCCTGTCACTGGATCATCAAGCGATCAACAGGACATTGTTCCTACTGTAAGTATATAAGATACTCTACTGTATATTCAGCTTGTCTTCATATTGTACCTCTTGTTTTTTTCTGCCAACGTGACAGTTAGAGTCAACCACAAAGCTTTGAATCATATCTGTTTTGGTCCTCATCATAACCGCATCAGTGTCAAGTCGTTGCCAGGACTTCTAAAACCAGAATGACGGAAGGGGGTCAGGGGAATAGGGATCTTGTGAGGGGGCTTTGGGGATTGGGGGGGGGGGGGGGTTGCGATTTTGACACTGACAGGATGTAGAAATTGGAGGATGTGCCGGGTCCCCCTCACATTGCAGTCAGAGCTAGGGCTCTGTTGAGGGGTGTGCTCGCCATATGCTCGCCGGGTTTCTGAGGGAAAAAGGAGCCGGGAAGGATGAAAGTGAACGCAACGACCAATGCCCCCCCCCTCCCCCCAATATGAATATCACTGTGTGCAAGACTCTGACTGAGGCCAATTTTAGATCAAAGGGAACTCCAGCTACAGGAGACCAACGGGAGCAAGGAGAGAAATGCAGAGAGAGAGAAAGAAAAGAGGGTTGGTTCATGTGAGGGGTAGGGGGGGGGGGGGGGTCAGTTAGTGGCACAAGAAAATGGACGTTCACACGGTGCAACAGGCGATTCTGTGCCTAAATGGGAGTGTTAACGGTAAGTGGCTGGGACTTGTCTGTTGACTATGGCCAAATGATCTTAACCCATTATGACCTGAGGCCGATTCTACATATGTCTTCTAAATCAGTAGTTCTCACACTTTTTCGTAATTCAACATTATTCAAATTCACTTTCAAAAATGTTCAAAAATAGCAGATGTACAATCTTGTATATGTGCTATTTTTGAATATCCAACGCTAAAATCTAAAATGACACAGATGCTTTCCCGGTTTTAATGGTTAATACTAAAAATGGAACTTGTGAGACAATTTCTTGCTGTGTAGAATGGGTCTGTGTTTAGCCCTGGTCACCTAATGGGCTGTGGCATGGTCAGCTGTTCCACAGCGCAGGGAATATTTTGATGCAACATTGTATTTATAATCAAATCAATTAGCAATTTCGGCCATGGACAATTTTGTAGAACCCCTCCTCATAGCGTTATAGATGCAGAGTCATAGACATTGTGAGCTTGTAGATCGGCTCTTTTTTTTTGTCTTTCCTACTATAAATGGTCAAATGTGAATCTTACGGAGGCATATGAGGCAACACTATATATGCTCCCAATAAAACAACAAATATTGACACATAAGACACTTATTAACAACTGCAAGTGTAGGAAGTCATATTTGTCATATTCGATTGCTCCATTGGTTCTGGAGAAAAAAAAAAAAATCTGCACAGCCTGTCATGGACACCTATTATTATGCAGGCATAAGACCAATTTGTGGGCTTGATAGTGAGGCTGATAACTATTCAATATGCAAGAAAATTACCAATATCAAACATAATTTATCATTGTTTATTTTGTCATTCTTATTCCTCAGTTGCTGACACGTCATTAATCTAACACCTCTTTAATCCCTTCCAAATTCTTCAACCATTATCTGGAAGACACCTTCTACACTACACGATTTTATTGGAAAAACTCTGTCTGCCGGACAGTAGATGTGAAAAAATATATAAAAGAAACACTAAATCTTTCTTGTGGAATCTCTTTTTTCTTTGTGCTGATGTCGTCAGTGGAACAAACGCTGACATGCTACATTTTGAAAGGCCAACCTCAGTACACGAGGGAATCAGTCAGGCTTTGCTACAGTATGTGCATCTTTCCTTTTTTTCTATACTCACCTCCTTTTTCCAGCCCCCCCCCCCCCACCCAACCACCTATACTGGCTCCACCCTTCCCCTTCCCCTCTCTCTTTCTCTCTCACTCTCTCTCTCTCTCTCTCTCTCTCTCCAGAGAGCAGGTCACATGCTCCAGACCTGCCCCGTGCCATCTGGCTGACTTCCTGTCATCCTCGTCCCCCAGGAGAGTCACTCTGCTGGGTATACCACCAGAGACCCCCCCCCCCCCCCCACACACACACACACACACACACACACACACCCGCTCCTACCTCTCTCTACTACTATCTCGAGCACCCCCCGTCCCTCCACACTAACACACACCTGAGCAGAAAGAGGGCTTGAGAAAAAGAAATGCAAAGAAAAATTGACACACAATGAGCGTGTATATGTGTGGAGGCATGAGAGAAGTAGCAAACCACAGAGCAGAAAACAGGAAAAAGCAGGAGGATGCAAGGAAATATGACCGAAAAAGACGAACACCCTGAGCTGGTTTCACATGTTCCATTGTTGCTAATGGAAATTGATTAATCAAGTCCTACTTGAAAACCATATGTTTTGGGAGGAAATCATGCCGGATCAGATTTCGCAATAATGACATTGAGCGCAACAAATTGGCTGAATGGTACAGGCTAAAGGCTATTACAGCTAATGATGAAAGAATACAAAAAAATTGGGGGAAAAAAAACATTGTGCCTGCCTTTAATCAAAGAGCCTTTCACATTTTGAGGTTATCACTCTATTAGCAGGACTTGAGGTTTCGTTTGAACCGCAGGGCGACATCAAAGCATACCTCCACTTTGTTGTCCAGCCCTCCATCTCTCTCCTCACGCCCGGCTCCATCCAACACAAGACCATTAGGATTGGTTAAAAGCGCATGCAGGCCAGATTAATCTTAATGTTCCACCCATGGACTTGCATATTCATATAAATATAACATGGCTGCCGCCTCGCGTCTAAATTTATTGGTTTTCCTCCCTTTGCAAATTAGGGGAGGGGGGCCTACAATTGATGAATATTTTAGCACATGTGCACTCTGCGGGACATTTATCATCGACTTTGCTATTATAAACAGAATGAATGAGCAGTCCAACTAGGCTGCAGTATGCAGTTTGCCTGCCTCCCCCCCCCATACGCACACACCCCCTCTTCCCCCTCTCTGCACTCTCTCACTTCAGCCCTCCTACAAGGCTGTTTGTGCTGTGACTCCATCCTCCAAGATGGTGTCCTTCCTTCTTCATGTCTCCTTCTGACATTCCACACAGCAGAATCCTGACACACAGCAATGTCCTCAGTGTTAATTTAAATTAACACTGAATATTTTACAGCACAGGTTAGTTTAACTCTGACTGACATTTTACACTGCGTGACTGCTGACAGCGTGTCTGGACGGGTGTACATACATACGATATCATATCCAATGCAAATGGAATATTTTCAAAGAAATTATAGATTGTAAAATCAGTACGCTGTTTTTACACTCTCTCGAGTTAAGTTAAGAACAAATCTTTTTCAAGAGCATTGGCAATATACTAAAATGTTACATGATTAAATTCCAGTCACACTACTTCAGATGACGGCCTGACACACTGGGTGGAGAAGCTACCATTCGATTATGTATTAGACCACTGTAGCAGTTCTGGCCACTCAACGCTGGTCAAAACTGAGAAAAGATCCATTCCACACTGTCAATTCAGCGTACACAGTAAAATCCCCAGTGCTAATTTATCCATTTGTAACCCTGAGTGTGTACAACGGGTCCATTTGGTTACATGTGTACACTCTCAGAGAATCAGAGATAAATTAATGCTGAGGATTTTACCATGTAGGTTACTTGGAGAGCCTTTAGCGTCTCATCTTCCTTTGTGATCGGTATGGCTGTTTGGGATTCATTCAGATGCGTGCCAAAGCACCTTGGGCCCCTTCCACCCCCTCCGCTCGATCCCAGCCATCGTACGCTATATAGGACCAGGCATTGTTGTTTCAAATGCTTTCATTCACAGTCCCAGCCCACTGGCAGCAACTGTGAAACGGGTGAAATCTCATCTTGGTGAGGCTGGCTCAGAACAACCAACCAGCCCCTTCCCATGCATCCTGGAAACCTTCCACTTCAGAGAGCTCTGCCACATGCTAACTGTCAACCATGAGGCAGTGCTAGCCCAAGGGGGCGAGGGAGGGGTGTAGGGTGGGGGTGTGGGGTGCGTACGGGAGACGAGTGGGTGGGTTGATATAAACATGGCGAGATACCCCCATACACACACACACACACACACGTGCGTGCGACGGCAGAGCACATGGACACACGGGCTCCGTGGAGATTCATCACCACAGGCCATCAGAGGTGATCATTATTTACGGCAGACGCCATCCTGTACGTGAGCTCCAGTTGGGCTATAGGAAACACCGCGCGCCGCACGCCACTCTCCCCAACCCTGCCACCGTCCTGCTGGCATCCGCCCAGCGCCAAGCCATCCTTGGGGTCTGCAGCAAGCAACGATAAGCCCCCCCTCCTCTCTGGCTCTGGTTCCTCCATGCCTACATGGTGGATCCCCCGACAACATCGCTCCTCCTTCATAAACACCAGCAGCTGCTTGGGCAATTAGCCATCAGCTCTTTACTTTTTACTATAATACCCGGTCCTCAGAAATCCCCACAATTAGCTTCTTAATTGGTTCTAAACAACCCAGGCGTAACCAATAAATGGAAGGAGGCGGTAGGTAGTTAGGTAAAGACTGGGGCTGCTATGAGAGAATTAAACTAGCTTGGGGAATCTGAAGGGTAAAAGCCGTCCTCTTCTTCTCCTCCTCCTCATCCCTGCGCAGCGTTTGGCATTTTCATCGCCGCTCCAGTATGACGTGGATGTATAAAAACAGAGAGAAGTGTGGGGGGGGGGGGGGGGTCTGCTGAAGGCTCATATTAAAATTGAAAGCGACACATCCGTGCCCTTTATTCACCGGTCTAACTATCACTTCTGGGAAAATGCTAACATTCACTGTGACAGAGGGTGTTACGGTGACTTTTTTAGACGGAGAGCAGACAGAGGAAGCCCCCGGGGCCGTTGTGTTTCCACGTTGTACAGTATGACATAGCTCGCTTGACGGAGCAATGGAGGGGATATACCCCCCCCCCCCCACCCTCTTCTCCATCTGAGATTATATGAATGCATTAAAAAGGGAGGCATGAAACATGGATAGCTGTTGATTGAAATCGCTGTCACGTTCCCGTGCTTGGTTGACCGCTTTATCAATGACAACAGTCACACTGATAGCGTGGTACAGGCCTCTAAGACCTATAAGAAAATAGTTGCGATGCGTCTACAGCTCACAACGTGACGCGAGCTGTAGATCTGCTATTTTCACCATGCGACACAGTTGTACGATTAAGTATAAATCAGGCATAAGTGTAACAACAATGTATTAAAGATGGACATGCATATGATCATATTAACCTAAAAGTTATTTTGTCTATTGTAACTGTTTTCAAAGATTTCCATTTTTTTTTGGTTCCTTTTTCCTTCTTGTTGTGTGATATCAGGAGAATAAATCTTAGTGTTAGGTACGGTCTGGTTTGGCTGTCACCATGCAAAACATTGCCAATGTAAAACCTCAAAAACCAACACTGGGATATTATGAAATACATTTTATTCCACCTAAAGGTTGAAATACGTTACATAATTACATGTGGTCTCTCTTCATTGGGCATGAGGTAAGGCTACATTTGACTGATCATTATGGGAAATGAGATTGATTCCACAATGCTCATTGTGAGTCAACACTTCATAAGGTCTGGCATGCAAAGACACTGATCTGTGATTGGCTTCGATAATGCTTGACAGTGATAAACTACTTAAAAATTAAAACAATCAAATCAGATTCCAAAAATAAATTACTAATGGTGTGTGTGTGTGTGTGTGTGGGGGGGGGGGGGGGGTGTTGAATAGCAGCCAGGTCTTGTGTGTCGATGCATTGGTTTCCTTCACAAAATACTGTTCTAACAGGAAAGTGGAATGCGGAGCCATGCATCCATCATCACCTCCCTCTCTCTCTTGCGGACACACACACACAACCTCTCCACACGCACACACACACAACCTCTGCACACGTGCACACACACACACACACACACACACACACACACACACACACACACACACACACACACACACACACACACACACACACACACACACACACACACACACACACACACACACACACACACACACACACACACACACACAGAGCATGGGAAGTATACAAGCACCATCTAGTGCTTTATTGTGGAAAACACTGTGCTGAATATTAAAAAGAATGTAAAGTACACAAAACATTAATGTATTTCGCAGCTTTCAATTACTGTAAAGATCAAGCCACCCCCTTAAATGTTGTTTAAGAGTCATGAAGGGTTTGTCACTTACTCACACAATGTACAAGTGACAAATAGACCCTTCTTGATTCTCACCATCTTAAATTACCGTTTAGGGGTGGCTGGATCTTTAACTGAAAGCTGTGAATCGTATTCATACTGTATGTTTTGTGTACGAATGAAAAGAGGGTCCATTAGGTTCAGTTAACACTCTGAATTTTACTGTGCAGTAGTAAAGTAACATTCCCAAGCAATAAGCCCTAAGTCATGCATGAAAACAGATGGTCAGATCACACAGGTGCTGGTATGTGAGTCAGAAATGATCAAAGGGGAAGCATGGACCAGTAGCAACACAATTAATATGTTGAATCATCAATTCTCATATGTCTGTAACCCATCAGGAACACTGTTACTCATTCAGCTGAAGTGATGGTATGAATAGCAGTTAGGCTACCTAATGCAGGCTGAAGGAGCAATATTACGTTTGACGAATGTATTTAATTAAAATAGTAAATTTAATAGGGACAACCCCACATTTTGCCATATACCTGACCTCATGGTACAATAGTTTTAAGTGTGTCTGGCTATTCCCAGCACTGATATTCCAGGGGTGAAGTAAAATAGGAAATTAGTTCTGACCCTGACCTACACGTGGACCAACATTTTACTGACTCTAACCTAAGTGTGAAACATTATCACTCCATGGGCTCTAGTTTGAAGGCAGTAATGTTAATGCTTATCGACAGCGCAGGTGGAGACCTCGTTTCCAGACCCATCTCACACGGAGATAAAACCAAAATTGTAATAATAATCATTGTGTTCCCTTTAGTTTTGTTGGGGTAGGGCTTAAGTACATTTGCACATACATGGATTCATGGAATTCATCCTCTGCATTTAACCCATTCTAACTACAGTGGTGGAAAGTAAAATGTATTTACATTTACAGTACAGTACTTAAACTTTGAGTTACTTTTGCTTTTCCTGAGTATTACAATGTTTTGATACTTAATACTTCTACTCCACTACACCTCAGAGGCAAATATTGTACTTTTTACTCCACTACAGTTATATATGTTAAAACTTAGTTAGTGTGGTTGCCCTAACAGGGCAACCAGACTATAGTACCGGTACTCTTCCCACTTTATTCTTTATTTCTAGATAAACTTTATTTTGGCGCGCTACTCCTCCCACAGTTTTTATTAAAAAATATATAAAATAAAAATCTTTTTTTCCCTAGATTCCTTGGGTCACACGACGCAACTTCCCATATAGGCGCCCATTTGCGTCACAATTTTCCGCCATTTTGAATTTTCTACAAAACACACTTTTAACTTCTCCTCCCACATATTTTGTCAAAATTTCACAAAAATCGGTACACATGATCTCTGGACCCATGCGATAAACACCTCCAAGCGGAATTTTGAAAGTCCATACTGTTCGTCCGTAAATGGCTTCCAAAATTAGCGAGAGGGGCCTGTTTGCAAAAAGGCCAAAAATCACAAACAAAACGTCCGGTCAATCCCAAATTTGAATCACATGTCAAGGGTGGTTTACTCAACGAATCCCTAAAACTAACGTGGAATCCGATCGGCACCCGACTCGAATGGCACGTCGCACGGCCTCCGACGGTATTCCTCCCGGTGTATTCCTCAAGTCCTGGCGGCCGCGACCGGCGTCGGCACAACCACACTTTGCAATTTCCCAGAATTGCGACGCGTCTAGTTACTTTTCTGATTTAGATTATTATTACCTGCATTATTAAGATCTGTTTTATACTTCCGTAGCCTATACCGATCTGCAAGTGAGATTGTAGATCTGCTATTTTCGAAAGATTTTGAAACATTTGAGAACTTTTACTACGGTGCATATATTTTGACGCCAATACTTTGTACTTTTACTGAAGTCATTTTTTAAATACAATTAAAGCCTTTTACTTGTATTCAAATACAGTGTTTTAGAGGTATTGCTACTTTTACTTAAGTAAAAAATCAGAGTACTTCTTCCACCACTGCCTAACTATTAGGAGCAGTGATAAATTGTTAACAGTGTCGGGGGACCGGCATGCAGTAGGTGTTGTTCAGTGACTTACTCAAGGACACTTTGATACTAAGCCTGGACTCTCTCACTTACTCTCTCTCACACACACACACACACACACACACACACACACACACACACACACACACACACACACACACACACACACACACACACACACACACACACACACACACACACACACACACACACACAGACACAGACAGACCTTTTTGTACCACAATATTTGGGAATCTCGGTGATGAGATTTTGCATGGAACTTGGAGAAAACACTGTGCTGGGTCATTGTTGGCAGAGTGCACCAGTTTACCGCCCTCAAAGGCCATGTATTTGATCCAAAAGCATTTCTTGCCTAGTTAAATGGTGGGTGCCTGGCTAACAATAAAACTCAGAATTTTGAGGTTGTAGTAGTACAGTTTAGAAAAACAAGCAGGCACGTAGCAACCAGTCCTTGGTTTGCACAAGCTGTGTTCGAACGGATGCAATGTACAGTAATTCTTTAATTTATTCATAAAACCCACAGACTCACTTTCACATAAAAAATGTTTTAAAAATAGCAGATCTAGAAGCTCACAACACATTGCGATGTGCCAAATTGTGAGCTTGTAGATCAGCTATTTTTGTTACTTTTCTGTGACACTCTTGTACAAAGAAGTAGGGCAATAATAATGATAAAAGTTGACATACAGTACGGAGGTTTCTGCCCGGAAGCAATGACTTGAAATTTTAGGACAGACACACTGACCAACCAACAGAATGGCTTGTAGGCTTCTTGCAGTAAAGGAAATAAAAAATATTTTTGCAGCAGCAGCACAATTGGACACGATTACAGCCTAACAAACTATTCATGGCAGCCCAAGTAAAGCTTGTATGGCATTTTTGTCATTTACCGTGTAATAGGCTATTTGTCTGCAAATTTGTGAGTCATATAAATAAAATCTGCTTCCAAATGTGTGTTTTACTGTGTTGAAAACAGGCCAGCAGACTATATAAAACAAACACGCTCACAACAAAACTTCACAAGCAACACAACATGCTGTAAGCCACCATGTAGCCTGGTAGCAATTAAGGGCAAAGACACTGGTAGGCCTACATGTTTGTGTACACAGCCATTTTTATGTTGTGAGTTTGTGAGTTTGACATGTCAACATGTCATCCAGCCAAGTCATAAACAATACAAGCTGAAAACTCATGAAGTCATGCATTTGAAAAAAAAAGAAAAAGTTTCCAATGGATGCATTAAGCTACTGTATGTATAATGTGCCCTTGCCTTTCTGCTAAAAGGCCATTACACAAGGTTTTGTGTTGGTAGTTGGTTTCCAAAAACACTTCCAGCAACACCATAGACAACTTTTCTAAATATGTTTATGCTTTACAAATATTTAAATATATATGGTATTATTGTTATACAACACGACTTGAGGTATAGAAGAAAAACAAACAAAAGGATCACCTACCTGAGGGTTGGAAGCAGCAGACAGTACCGTAGCGTAGCGTTTCGCTTTTCCTTGTTGCAGACCATGTATTGATCATAAGACGGTCGTCTGTCATGACCGTCATGGAGGGACTTCAATTGTGTTTGCACTTTCTCCGTTTTTGGCCCGTACATCTACGAAAACGTTCATATTTCAAATATGAAGTGCTTACCCTATGGCCACGAATGGTTCAATTATGTACGGACCCTTGAAAGTACCCGTTAACCCGTATATTCCGTATTGTTCAATAAAAAAACATTTGAATCCGATCGGTGGCCATTTTCTCATAGAGTTATAATGTATCAGAGTGCAATACACCTCCCAACCAATAGGGTCGCGTGGTTGAAAGGAAAAGGCAAAGACACGGAGAAAGTGGCCACCGATCGGATTTAAATGCTTTTTATTGAACAATACGGAAACTACGGGTACTTCTGAGGGATCGTACACAATTGTAACATCCGTGGCCATAGGGTAAGCACTTTATATTTGAAATGTGAACGTTTACGTAGATGTACGGGCCAAAAAGGGAGAAAGTGCAAACACTATGTTGAAGTTCATCCAAGACTGTCATGAGAGTCATGTATTGGGGCTTTCGTTTGTCCTAGCCGGGCACCCGTCCCGTAGTGTGATGACGTCGTGAGCCAGCATGGCACCCTGCACTCCGTGAATGAATGGAAAACAACAAGCCATTTCCAATAAGCGAAAACTATCGAATCATTCATCATGTAACACTACAGCCTTATTGTTTTTAAGTTGCCGATTATGAACCTAGTTCTCCAGCAAATAATGTTCACTAGACTGGATCACATTGGGCGCCTTTGTGGTACAATATGTCAGACTCTGGAGGAATGCGTGGTGCTCGCAGTTGCAACGATCCAACTGCAAACAAACTGTCCCCCAAATGTGAACAAACGCACAATCACAACCAACAGTCATGCATCAATCAAGGTAAGACAGTGTTTCTGCCAAAATAACGTTAAATACATGGGTGCAGTGGTGTAAAGTAACTAAGTACATAAGTACTGTACTTAAAAACAAATTTGAGGAATTTTACTGGATTGTTCTGCACTTTTAATTCTACTCCACGACATCACAAAGGCAAATATTGTACTTTTTACGCCACTACAATTATTTGAAAACTTAAGTTACTTTGTAGATTTGTATTATTATTACAAAACATACATTAACCACGTTATCCGTACTTCAACTATTTGAAAATAGCAGATCTACAAGCTCACAACGTTGTGAGCTTGTAGATCTGCTATTTTCAAAAGATTTTGATATATGTTGAACACTTGTGAAATAGGACATTCTGCATAATGAGTAGGCTACTTACTTTTAAAACTTTAAGTACATTGTGATGCCAATACGTTTGTACTTTTACTCAAGTACAATTTTAATACCAGACTTTTACTTGTAACAGGGTATTTCTGCATTGCAGTATTGATACTTGTACTTACCTTGTGATCAAGGTTGTTCAATTCTGAAGAACATTTTATCACCTGAAGTTAAGCTAAACAATAAAGCTCAGCAATAGTAGCAATAGACAAATGCACAGAATGGAGGTCAGAAGACTCCTCTGTTGTGTTGTGTTCTTTGGCCAATCTGAAACTGAACCCATCTATCACACTCACAATACATCACTGTTTGTTTGTCATGCTCAGGTTTCAGTAGTGCTTGAGAAAAATATCTGCACACCGTCTTAATAAGCTGCCAAAACTTTTTATCAATAAAATCAGTTATCCGCCATGAAATGACACGTCAACTATCATAGTGTCAGAATGAACTTTAAAGGTTTGACTCAAACTACAACTCATGCTCTCATCAGGTGTCTACGGACAATATAATCCAATGCACAAACATCAATATCAGGTTTCAGTAGTGGACAAAGTACTACCCCAGTAATGGTCAAATATCACTAAATTACTCGAGTGAAAGTTGCTCTGTAAAATCTTTCCAAAGTACATTTTCTTATAATAAATAACAACAATAGTGTCAATGCCATGGCAGAGATAGCAAGATTGCATTGTGAGTGTTGTGAGCATTTAGACCTGCTGTTTTCACTGTATTTGAAATAGGGCTTAACTGGTCATTGGTTAATTCATGATGTAGTTTTTCCCTTCCTAGAAATAAGTGACATCAAAAGTGCAATATTGCTCTTTAGTTTGTAATATAGTGGAGTGAAAGTCATAGCAGATCTACAAGCTCATAGTGTGGCACTCGGTGCCGCGCTTTGAGCTTGTATATCAGGTATCCAAACATTAAAAAAAAGAAAAGTACCTAAGTACACTACAGTACTACTCAAGAAGTAAATGTACTCTATTACTGTCCACCACTGTCAGGTTTAAAGACCCCCACGCACAAGACGTACAACTGGTCCACCGGCTGGAGCAATGGGGATTCTCCAGGCAATGGAGAAGTTTCTCAAGACATCATATGGGATTCTACATCACCCAATCAAAGTAAGACTGCTATTAAATACCATTGATGATGACTGGAGTTATTGTTATTGCCATCTTGTGTTCTGATTTATTATTTTAATGTATGTATTTTTTCATACAGTACAGTACTATTAATTAATTATTATTTGTATTTATCTTGTGTATATTGATATTGTATTGCTGATGTTGCACATCATGTGGAACATGTCACACTAACATTTCACTGCTTGTACCTGTATAAGTGAGTGACAAATAAAACCCTCTTGATTCATGATTCTTGATATGCACACACAGAGGCAGCATAACGTGATCGTCCTTTCTTTTTACTTATTTTTACCTTCCTCCTTGACATCCTGACATTTTCACTTGAACCATAGAGCATAGTTTGTTTGACATCTCAATTTAAACTTTCCAATTGTTTTGTTGATTGTTTTCAGGGAACGGGCCCAGAGACAATAGAGTGATAGAAATATCAGATATTGTCAATCGCATTGCGCCAAAGGTCAGTAATTACACCTTCACTGAATCTGCCTCCTCAATATTCCTCCTATGTTTTAGCAAAACGTTGAGCTTAACCACCCAGAGCACCACAAAATAATGTACAATCTTATTCCACTCACTTCTGGTTGATACATTTATCCATTTCTCTCTAAAATGATTGTTACTGCAAGAGTGAACAAATGCAACCAAATTAAATGAACACTGAGGACTCTTGTGTGTGGTGTCTATGTCTACCACAGAGCGGAAAACCAGTGGGCCCTGTGTCTCCCTGGCGACAGTGGATGAGTGAAAGCTCTATGACGTGCACACCAGAAAATCCCCAAACCCGAGTCAGGAAGAAGTCCATCAGGTGAGTAAAGTGTTTGATGAGGATCAAGATTCTCTTCTTAATTTACCTTACAGCCTTGGTTGATACCAAGGCTGTTAGGAATGTGTACTCAAGAGAAACAAACTGGTCCCACCAACCTACTCCTGCAAGAATTTGAATGTGGCATTCTCATCATACGACGCCATCGACCACTAAAGCATCGCCCGCCAGAAACGTTAACTGCTTATATGAAATTGTTAACATTATGTGTAAATACACAGAACATTTAGAAATGTAACAAATGCATTTGCAAGTCTGCCAAACAAAAGTTTAACATGACATGACACATTGAAAAAAATGACTTGATGTTCAGCTTTGGTAGAACCTTGGGTTGCACAGCTACCTGGTCATGATATAAATCCAAATATTGTATAGATCATCTTTATCAGTTAGTTACTTTGCTCCATCAGTGAGTTTTTTTTCTCTCAATTCACTCATTGTATGGTGAAACAGATCTCAAAATCACACATTTAGTACATGAAATAAATGCAAACAAAACAGATTATGCCAATATAAAGAAATAAGGCTGTTATGTTTTAAAGTGTGATTTTTGATACCTAGTTTGTCTTTCAATGAGTGAGTGGGGAGAAATAAATGCTATTCCCCTTTCCCCACACACACAGGAACACCTGATGATTGATGAACATGATTGACAATTGTGTTGGGTAACGTTACTTTTAAAAGTAACTCATTACGTTACAGGATTACTGTTATTAAAAAGTATTCAGTTGGACGCCTGCTGGCCTAGCGATCCAGGCGCGCATACCACATACGCTGGTAATCCAGCTCGACAGCGTGTTCGACTCCCAATCCCGACGACCTTTGTGTCACCCCCTCTCTCTCCCTATTTCCTGTCAGTCTACTATCCTATCAATAAAGGCAGAAAAGCCCCCAAAAATATATTTGAAAAAAAAAACGTTATAGAGAAAAGTAACTTGTTACACTTGTATATCTTTTACCCAAATCAAAAGCAAGCCTGCCGGAGTGACCACTAGTGTTGTCGAGGTGGAGCTGTGCTGGGATTCTAACGCGTTAGGTTACTCCGTTACCCAAAAACGTATTCCGTTAACGCCGTTACCCCCAACACTGATTGACAATATTTGAGGTTATTACTTAGCAACATGATGTTACATTTTTTGCTAGGATCTAAGGTTTTTGCGCTTATATTCTAATATCAAATAGATTGCATGATATTCACTTTTGACGAGGTGATGCTGTGTTCCTGATCACGGCCCTAATCTTTCTCTCAACTCGCTACAGGCAAAGCAACGCAGAGGACCTCCAGAAACTGGCCAGGAAGTTTGACGACGACCTCCGTGAACACGAGGAGACCCCTCTGAGAACAACCTCGACCAAGATGGCTCCCCAGAGTGACGCAGGGGTCCAGGAATCATTCCGCACCATGTGGGAAGGAATGGTTCCTGGACCTGGACCCCTGGAGGTGGAGCTCCAGGCTCTGTTTGACAGTTCCACTCAGCGAATCAGCGGGGGGCTCAGCAGTCAGGGCTCCTCCGTCTCCACTCGCTCGCAGGAAAAAGAGGGTTGTCCCGGGGGTCAGGCCACCTCCGCGGCCAATGGCGTGCCACCTCAACAAACCAAACTGATGTCGGCGGGTTCGAGCAGTCAGCAGTACAAAAGCCCTCATGCAGTGGGGGCCAATCCTACCAAGGGTGAAAGGTCATCAGATGTAGGTGTGGCTAAATGCGACAACTTGGACGACGACTGGGACAACGACGACCTGCTCCTTGATTCTTTTGAGCTGGCCATGAACCAGCATTCTGAGCCTCCAAGGTTCTCTGTGCCGAGTCCCACATCCACCAATCAACAGCCCTCTGATTGTAAGCCTCATACAAACGGCAGCTCTGCCTGCCACGTGTCCCATCTGCCCCCTCAGCCAAACAGCAGGAGCCTGCAGGAGCTGTGTCCCAAACCAAAGACAAGTAATCGAAGCAGTTTCAAGCTAGAGTCCAATCCTCTCTTCCAGCCCTCCAGTTTAGCCTCTGATTTAGATAAGGACACAACGTGGGACAACTTGGACGATGACATGCTGTACCAGGTGTGCGAAAACGCGGAGAAGATCTCCAGCACCCAGCTAGCAAGATCCACCAACTGCCAAGGAAAACAAGGAAACACAAAAGACTGCCAACAGAATGTAACCACGCCTTTGGCGATAAAGACGAGGTCTATACATGGCTTCAACGATGTTAAAAGACAATTATCATGCACCTTCGTTCGTTCTAACTCAATGCCTGTAGCTACAAACTGCCAGGGGTGGAATACTCCCTTCCAAGGTGCTAAAGCCCCCCAGTCAGTGATGTCTCAGAGCCACCCGGGGACCCTTGAGGGGCTTGGTACGTTCAGCCACCTCAAGGAGTCCTCCGGAACATTCCAAGCAAGCATGGCTATCCAGCCCCGCACAGTAACAGCCAGGCCCACACAAAACTCCAGCCATTCATCATTCAAGAGGTCTCTGTCTGACTCAGGAGTCGTAAGCAACAAAGGTAAGCTTTGTGCATGTCATCTTTGCATCTGGCCCCTATTAGCACACGTGTCTCAATGAGGCAGTCCTCATTAAACACATTATCCAAATTTGGATGTTTACTTATAAAGTTATCCACTTATAGCAGTGGAACTTGAGCCACATTGGTTTGCTAGAGAGACGGCCATTAGGGCAATTGTTCATGAGAGGGGTCGCGCTGGTAGGTTACCAGATATTAGAGCCCAACCGATGCCAGATTGTTGGTTCCTATACCACTGATTACCGATATTTTGTCAGAAAGTGCCACATTTTCTAATCAATTTGAAAAACGTATATTTTATTAACCACTTTCAACCTGCCATCCGTAATTAGAAAAAACATTTAAAACCATTTCTAAAGCTTTTCAAAACTTTCAAAAATAGCAGATCTACAAGCTCTCAACTCGTCACATTGTGAGTTTGTACATTGGCGGCTATATTGAGACCTGTGTTGCATGTCCATCCCACTCTCTCTGTCTCTCTACCATCCTGTGTAAATAAAGCAAAACACGACTTTAAAAGAGGTCTTATTGCTATTTTGAACAGCAATGGGAAATGTCACAAATGGGAGAAGGTGCATTTGATAGCAGGCTTAAGTAAAGTTAGGCTAATGTTTAAGAGACAGTGGGAGAGCTATCCTTAGATTCCATGGTTCAGTGCATCAGTCAGAGAGCCCCCAGGTGGCTGAAGTTCTCCAAGCTGATTCAGAGTTTTGTACAGGTGGAGAAGCATATCTGATACGCAAAGTCTGGGACATTTACAGAATAAATAGCCTAGGGTTGCGTTTAAAAAAAAACATTGCTGTCTACAGTGTCTAGTCTAATTATAGTCATCATGAGTTTTAGTAACTATAGTTGCTGTGGGTTATAGTAGCCGTGAGTTCCTTTGAAAGAAACATCATTAGCAGTTTCTAAAAACTGTTCAATCTTGCTTTAACACAAACCATAGCAAATTCCTTGTTAGATCTTCCAGACTGTACCATCACTACAGGAGCCATTGACTTGAGTAGGTCACTACTTTTGGTGTAACAGCAGCATATGCGTTCATTTAACAGTGGAAACATTTACACCAGAGTTTCTTTCTTTGTTGCTCACTCAACAGCCACCATTGTTAGGTTGGCTCATCCAAAATTGGCATTTAATAGAATTCACATGGTTGTTCTGTGATCATAGACCAATCAATCAATATACTGTATAGCTGTGCATGAAAAGCTCCCTCCCGTTGCTAGAAACCACTCAAATGCCATCAAAAGTCAAAACGCGGACCCACCTCATTGACAGTGGACATGGATTTTAATTTCATCCATTCACACACCCTTTAACATCCAAACGATTTTCTTTTTTTTGCAGTGCCAAAATTGCAGGAGCCAGAGAATCTGCCTACTCCCCGTAAAATTCTCCCTGGCTATCAATTGCTTTTTTTTAATGCTTTTTTCTTATTTTAGGAGTGACATATTTTACATTAAAGTGAATCAAACCGTCTGAGATCATAGCAATGACAAATGAGTTCTGTTTTAGGACAGTTTTTTCCGTTGAACCCTTGTGGTTTCTTCAAAACGACAGGCTTCTTTGTAACCGCTCACACGCTTTTTCCTCTTTGCATCGCTTTTCCAGTCCTTGTCACCAATCAGACGACAGCAAAGTGCTCTGCGGCCGAGATCGAGAGGAAGAAACGGGAGGCGCTAGCCAGGAGAAGACAGCGAACGCAGATGTCCCAAAAACTATGAGATGTCTCCGTCCTTGCTGCAGGGCATTGTTATAGTTGTATATATACCAACTTTAGATTATGAATGTAAGATTACGCACCATTGATCCTTAACCAGTAAATAAGCATAAATGTGAAGAGGAAGTTTTGTGTGTGTGTGTGTGTGTTTTGTGTGCAGCTAATAGTCATCAATACTCAAAATTAAAAATCCACATATGTGGATTTTTAATTTTGAGTATTGACTGATTTCATGAAGAATCAGTCCATCGAATAGTCTTATCAGGGTTTACAATACAGTGTATATGCCATGGCGGATGTCAGTGGGATAGTTTTCTTTCGTTATCTGCTTAAGTATAAATGAACGCTTCTAGACACTTGACAGTGACTGCTGTACTTAATGTTTTGAAGTTTGAGCACAATGAATGATGTGGCTTTAATTTCACACTGGGGTGTAATCGTTTCAGTGTGATGGTTTGATTGAAAGTGGATCAAGGGTGATAAACAATGTGGATCATTCGTTTGGGGCCAAATGACAAATGCAGTAGAAGAGAATACTGTGTGTGCCTGCATCTGATTTTGTAGTTTGTTTATGGTGGCTTACTCGTTTCATGCTGTATTACATCTTATTTGTTATTCTATTTATGTTGTCATTTTGTATTTGTTTTTTCTCTAAATTCTACACAGGTCAGAACCAAGTGATACAACAGACTGTTACAGACCATATTTGACACTGTTGTAGTCCTACTGTAGTAACAATCCTTTGCACACGCTATGTTATGTGTTAGATGACTTTGGTATCATACTATTGGTCCAACAGCAATAAAAAAATTTTTTTTTTGAAAAATCATCACATTTTGTATTGTATTTTCAGCAATGGCAATATATAGGAAATCAACTGTTATACGTAATATATATACACCAAAAATGGCAATGCAACTCATTGTGAGCTTGTAGATCTGGTATTACACCATTGTACGACCAAGTGTACTGGAAATCAGGCTTTAATCCTCCACCTCGACGAGGTATTGCTCAGTTGCTCATTAACAGTAATTAAGTCTTATTGAACGAGGAGTCTGGTACAGAACAGCACACTGACCAATGACCATGAAGACAAATGATCAGTAACAAAATAAGCTGTACAGGAATTTGTCCTTGTGACCTTGGCGCAGGGACAAGACCAGTGCTCATCATACAAATCATTATAATGTACTTACAGTCTGATGCCATATTTTTGGGTCCGATGCCGATCCCAATTTCAGAGAGACCTACTCCTTGACCACCGATTACAGATGTTTTGTCAAAAAGTGCAACATTTTCTAATCAATTTTAAAAACTACATTAAAAAATCACACCCTGTGTGAAGGAAGCGGTGCCTTTGGGGCGGGCCGTAACTCATTTCAGTTCGTCCCTATTGGTGGTCTGAGTCCACTTACCAAATTTGTACTTGGTAGCATGCTGCAAACTGGAATAATGGCTGTTTAAAGCCCAGCCAATGGGCAGACAGAGGGGGCGGGGCTTAAGTAATTACAGTTTGTCCCTATTGGTGGTTTTAGTCCATGCACAAAATTTGTACTCCGTAGCATGCTGTGAACGTCAGTTATGGCTGTTTAAAGGCCAGCCAATGGGAAGACAGAGGGGGCGGGGCTTCAGTAATTCATGCTGGTCCCTATTGGTGGTCTAAGTCCACATACCAAATTTGGACTTGGTGGCATGCTGCAAACTGGAGTTATAGCTGTTTTAAATCCCGTGCCCTAAACGGGCGGACGGACATAACATACGCGGGGGGTCCCTGGACCCCGCTTTGATAACTTCAGCAATTCATGCTCGTCCCTATTTGTGGTGTAAGTCCACATACCAAATGTGGACTTGGTGGCATGCTGCAAACTGGAGTTATAGCTGTTTTAAATCCTGTGCCCTAAACGGGCGGACGGACAGAACATACGCGGGGGGTCCCTGGACCCCGCTGTGATAACTTCAGAAATTCATGCTCGTCCCTATTGGTGGTGTAAGTCCACATACCAAATTAGGACTTGGTGGCAGGCTTCAACCTGGAGTTATAGCTGTTTTAAATCCCGTGCCCTAAACGGCGGACGGACAGAACATACGCGGGGGGTCCCTGGACCCCGCTGTGATAACTTCAGCAATTCATGCTCGTCCCTATTGGTGGTCTAAGTCCACATACCATATTTGGACTTGGTGGCATGCTGCAAACTGGAGTTATAGCTGTGTAAAATCCTGTGCTCATCATCCCGTGCTGATACGGACGGACGGACGGACATACGGACAAAGTCAAGTGTAGAGCGGTTGGCACCGCTAAAAATATAACACTTTTATTGTGCTTTTCAAAATACCCTAAGTCGCTAGATTTAAAGCTTATATTACGCAAACAAATAAATACAAATGAACATTTTGAAATTCTAATTAAATAGACTTCAATATATCAAAATAACATTTAACTGTAATTATAGAATGAACAAGCAAACAAGTAAATATAAATACACTGCATAATTGCCAAACGAAAAAGTGCAACGAGAGATTTTTTTTCTCTCTGTTACACTGTATTTGGTGTCAAGCACCTGGTGAGGATTTTCGATGCGCACACACAGCTTCCTTGCTCCATTTATTGCAGCCCATTATCCTAACCTCTGTGCATTGTAAGACTGCTGACAGCCAGATATGATGAAGTAGATATGATGGCCCATTTCACAAGCTACTCAAATCTCCCTTTTCAACAGCTGCAATCTGAAAGCTTGTCCCGCATTGTGCATGTGTAATATCTCCTGTGTGGAGCGTATTATTGTTATTATTAGAAATGAGGGCTTATTTTAATATTGGAGGGATAATTTTATCCCCTGCCCCCCTAACCCACCCTTTTATCACCCTACTCACCTGGTGTAATTGTAAGGGAGCGTGGTACAATGTTTGTCTTTGTATTCCCAGGAGAATTCCCCAGTGTTCCTCCCTCACCCTGGCTGCCCCAGCCATTACATGCCTCTGAGAGTGGAGTTCCCAGGTGTGTTTGTGTATGAGGGTGGATGGAAGCGTGTGTGTGTGTGAGAGTGAGTGAGAGAAAGAGAGATGTGCAGGTATGGGTGAGAAACTGAGGGTGTGTGTGTGTGTGTGTGTGTGTGTGTGTGTGTGTGTGTGTGTGTGTCTGAAGCTGTATACTACACATGTACTACTACATAAGCCTGAAGGTAAAAGGTACCGTACCCACCTACCCCCTCTTCCCTTTCACACACACTCACACACACACACACACACACACACACACCAGTCAGTCCAACACAAATCACAATTTGGCATGAGCACAAAGGGCCCCCATTGCGTTTTTATGAGCATGATTATGGCTCTGATGACTAGCTTTTTACCTTCAACTATCAGATGAAACCTGTGCAAGGCCAACAGGTGTTGAGAAGGCACAATATCGCACTCGCTGATGGATCCCCCTGCAATATGGCCGCCAAGAGCCCGCTCTGTAGAGTTTCGTCGAGACAGTTTCAACTCTCGGCGTAGTAACATAGAGCAATTTCTCGATTATTGACCGGGGAGGGAGGGGGGTCGGAGGGAAGGGGGCAGTTGAGAGCCACAACGTTCTCTTTGTGGACTTGAGGATGATTTATGACTGTTAGTCAGGCGTGAGGCAGTAATAGCCCTGGCGGCCATTATGTTGCCATGGCACCTGTTTAAGCTGTCTGTTCTTATGTGAATGTTTTCGTTTTTCGGCGGAAGAGGAGCAGAGGTCCGTGGGCTTGAAACTGATGCATGCAGACGTTAATTGAAGCCGGAGAGAGCGCTCCGGAGCGGTATGGCAGTGATTTAGAGGAAGAGAGGGGGATTCGACTGTGGTCAGAGCTGTGTCAGATGCAGAGATGGATACTGTAATTAGAAAAAAGTTTGTTAAAAAAAAAAAGAATCGCGTGGGATCTTTCTCAGGCAGATACTGCTCAGTGTCAGAGTTCCCTCGTTCACCAAGTACAATGACTTTGCACAAATTCTTCTTGGTGTTTATGGAGACATAGGGCCAAATTGAACTCTCGCAATACACATGACATACTATAACGTCAGCACCTGACATACCGTACAAAAGGGTCATGTGTCAAGACGTGCACAAGATAAAATAAATCTATCCATCCATTCATGTGAATATACTGTATACAGAGTGTACTTATTTAAATATTGTCTACAACTTTAGTTATTTACCCGCTAAACAGGGCCTATACTCATCTGGACAGCCCAGGCGACACCATACCAGCAACTTCAACACATCCCACCACACCGGCTAGATGAGAAGCTCTCTGTGATGCAGGTGGACCATTCCTCTGTGGCCTGGATCACGGGTTACCTCACTGCAGAACACAGGATATATCAAACTGCAGGGGTGCCTGTCAGTGAGCAGCACCGGCGCACCCCAAGGTATCGTGCTGTCTCTGACTCACGGTCAACCCGGGAACGTGTCGACCACAGAAGCTGTCAGATAACACTGCCAATGTCAGCTGCATCACGCAAGGACAACTTGGATGAACGTGGTGTCTCATGGAGAACTTTGTTGAGTGGAGTGACAACAACAACAACCTTCAGCTCAACATAGTTTAGGCAAGACCAAGGAGCTGGAGGTTAATTACCACCGCCGGAGCAAAAAGAGACCCCCAGCTCCCATCACCAACATAGAGATGGTGGAGAAACTACAAGTTCCTAGGAGCACACATAGACAACAAGCTGAACTGGACCAACAGCACAGAGGTGGAGTCCCCCAGGGGTCCTTGAGGGGATTCCAGGGGGTCCCCAGCCAAATGATTGATAGCTAGGAACCAAATGGACCCATATGTGTCTGTAACTCTGAGAGAGAGACCCTTATATGTCTCTGTCTGTAACTCTGAGAGCGTACAAATGGAACCAAATGGACCCGTTAGTGTCCATTTGTATGCTTTCAGTGTTAGATTAACACTGATGATACTACAGTGCAGATTGAGGTCCCTAAGATCAAAATGGTATCAAATGGGGATCCGTGGCCTGATACATATCAAACTGGGAAGGGAACATTTAGAAATATTGGATTGAATCCACACTTGTCCTTCAGTCAAGTTGGGTAAACTGAGCCTCTGTCACTGTTACGGAACCTCCCCAGTAATGTATTTTTGCCAATGTCTGTTTCAATAAATTAAACTACTGCAAGGGGAATGGACTCTCATTTCAAACATGACCAATTGTATCTCTACTGTCACATACCACAAAAACAGAACAGAATCTGGCAACACTGTGCATCATCTTTAGAAAGAACCTCAGGAAGCTGTTTCCTCCTTAACCAAACAACAGAGCAGGCCAGTGGAGATAACATCTCTGATAGCTTTCCCATGCCGCTGAAAGCCTGAGCATTGTTTTCATAGTGCGGTCGCTCGCACATTGCCTCCCAATGACTAATATACAGTGGTGGAACAAGCACTCAGATTTTGTACTTAAAGAGGCAGTGCCACAGGCTTATTACCCCTAGATAATGATCATTGGGTATTGTTGTTATATTTGCCGCTGCTGTTGGATGGTGTGTGTGTGTGTGTGTGTGTGTGTGTGTGTGTGTGTGTGTGTGTGTGTGTGTGTGTGTGTGTGTGTGTGTGTGTGTGTGTGTGTGCGTGCGTGCGTGCGTGCGTGCGTGCGTGCGTGCGTGCGTGCGTGCGTGCGTGCGTGCGTGCGTGCGTGTGTGCGTGCGGTGTGTGCGTGCCAAACATTTTGTTAAACTGGGTATGACAAGCAAACGGGAGGTCAAATTTTATTTTGTCTACTTTTCACAGAAGCACAGTGAAACCCTCCGTGATTAGCAACCATCAGGGGATCGATCATACTGGAGATAAATATTCTGTGGTTCTTGAAAGATTAGCCAGAATGCTTAAAAATGCTGGCAGAAGCTACAGCCTGTTTAGTCAATACCCCTGCCAGTGAATGTGTCCAAATCTGTGTAATCCAAATCTACAAAGTAACTATAGTAACAAAGCCTCTGAGGTGTAGTTAAGTACAAGAATAAAATAATAAAGATTACATACTTAAATCCTATATAAAATTGGCTAATGGGAGGGCAGGCCAGCCAGCCGGCAGGCGGTCCACGGCCAGACATAACAATAAACAAACCCGATACATCCATATAGGCAGGACAACTTCCACGTCACTCTGACTCAGTCATAACCATAAACAAACCCAATACGCCCAGTCGCCCATATAGCCTACAGGCAGGACCACGGCCACGTCACTCTGACCCTCACATAACCATAATCAAACCCATCATCATCATCATCATCATAACCTTTACAGCAATAATGTCCAGAGCCGCCGATCCGAACGATATGTCCATTTATGGATCTCCAGTTGGCCAGAACCGCCGATCCAACCGATATGCCCATATGGGCATGCCAATATTTGGGCATATACTGATGACATCAGGGATCTCCATATATGGGCATAAAAGGACTGACAGATACAGAGATCTCCACAGATAGACAGACAGATACAGAGATCCCCATATGTGGGCGCAAAAGGGACACAGACATAGGCTTATAGGTGATGACGACAAAGCCCTCGACACTACGACTCAGACATGTCGGTCGGATCGGCGGTGCAACATAGGTGTGAGGGCCACATAGCGGCCTGAACTGTAGATGTGAAGGCCGCGTAGCGGCCCGAACCACTAGTAAAGTAAAAGTACCTCAAAATTGTACTTACGTACAGTTTTTGTACTGCTATACACCACTATACATCACAGCCGCTTTCTATTGGTCCTGTCTCTCTTTCTCTCTCTCTCTCTCTCTCTCTCTCTCTCTCAGACGCACACTCACACGCACACGCGCACACACACACACACACACACACACACACACACACACACACACACACACAAACACACACACACACACACACACACACACACACACACACACACACACACACACACACACATCCTCTCTCACTTTCTCTCCTCTGACTATTACCGCGTTGCATTCTTCAAACTTGGTCACTCCCTTTCTCTCTGTCTCTTGGTGTTTCTGTGATTCTTTTTTTCTTTCTCACACACACCTCGTGCGCTCTCTTTCTCACACACACGCACACACGTGCACACGCAATAAGTCTGGGGAAGGATGGGAGCAGGCGAGCAGAGCAGAAACCTGTCAGCGTTGTAAATGACCTGTGGAGAGTTTCACGGTGCGTGTCATGAGGCAGCCTCAGATTTGTTTCAACAGCGCTTTACCTGAGCGGGCCTTCCATTCACGGGCCCCCAGGTATGACGGACGGCCCCCACTGGGGTTTGGGGGTGGGGGAGGGGTGGGGCGGAGTGGGTGGGGTGGGACGGACAGTAAATGCTGCATTCCCCTGCTCCCTACATGCATGCATGCACACACACAACAGAGCAGTACCAACACCAAAATACACACACACGCGTGCGCGCTCGCACACACACACACACACACACACACACACACACACACACACACACACACACACACACACACACACACACACACACACACACACACACACACATACACACACACACACACACACACACACACACACACACACACACACACACCTCTCTGTGGAGTTGGAGAGCAGTGATGGAATGCCCTGATGTGAATGGATTTCAGGGTGTTTTGTAAGTGTAGTGCTGAGGAAATCTCACTGGAAATCACCTGTCAAAGCATAAATTTATTACAGACAGGGATTGAATGTGCTGTACTTGTTTTGTGTATTGTGTTTACCTATTTCATTCCAGCATGTTTCAGTGTCACCACTGCTTTTGTTTATCACCTTATTAATAGGTTTATCGGTTGAATATTATCCATTGGTGACTAAACCTGTCAACAGAGCAAAGTTTGTCATACAAAGTATTGTTGGAGGATAGGTAAACAATGGATTTGATGTATTAAATAACAATGTAGTAAAAACATAATATGTTGCTGTCTCGTTTAACTCATCCTATTCATCATAATTAAGTTTGTGTTCAACAGTATCTCTCAGACAGCTGTGGATAAACGATTCTGAAGAAATACCATCAATCAATTATCATACCAGGGCATCTGCGTGGCATAGAGGTAATTCACTCACCCAGTTCGGTTTGCTCGAACCAACACAATTGGCAGTGTCAACAGTGGATGCTCAAATACATTTTCCGTGACATTTTCAGTTCATTTAGCGATGCTCTTAAAAAACAGTATAATGACATCAGGTTTCTAAATCACTAGCAACCAGTGGTCCGGACTGGAGTGTACAGCTGAATCCTCAGCACCCAGACTTGAAGTATAATTTACACTCCATCAGAACTGGGTCACTTGATAACAACGCATCACATGTCGGCTAGCGACACTGTCGTACTATGGACTCCATAGTATGGAGTACAATTTAGGCGTATGGGTGATAAGTAGTGAAGAAATCTCCACCAAAACCTTGTGTTATTCTTATCATTGGCTTGTACAGTATTAGAGAGAACATTAAAATGATCTCTGCTGTTGTGAAAGAGGGTCTGAGTGCCTCAATGAAAGCACAGCAATCATCTTCCCTCTTTAAAATTCCAGATCTTCACAATCACGCACTGTCTAACCCCTGGCTGTGTTTGTCTTTTGCTCGCTATCTCTTCAGTTCCATTTCGTCAACATCGCAGCGTTGCCGTGCTCTATTAAGCGTGCTGATAAGAGAATCCACAGAACGTAAAAACTGTGTATTGAGAAGCGCACGCTGCCAACAAATGCCCCTGTTGCCACATTCCTATGGCCTATATCTGCCAACACCTTTGCGCTACAATGGCTTTGGCCCCCTTTTTTCCCCAGCCTGTAATAGGCGGCGTGGGCTGTAATGGTCTGTTGACAGGTTTAGGCTGAGGTAATTTCGTTGCTGGGCTTTACAGGGAGGTGCCAAATCTTCCCCTGAGGGGAGAAAGAGGGGAATGGCAGAAGCAACTAGCGGCTAGCTAGCTATAAGCGTTCCTCTCTGGCACTTTGTTATTAAGCAATTGTTGTCAGGAAAACTTTGGAGAACAAACAGCCCACAAGTCATCTTTATATTGGTGCGTCGTCTGATCATCTTCAAGGCCTTTGGAGACAGTTGCAGGGTTGCTTTTTATTCTTTGTTGTAAGAATCTGTTTTGCAACAAAACCGCAACGGTGCCCTGGTCCTTAGCTTGGTGCTAAAATGTTAAGAGGTGCTAGCTCCTGTGAGTTGCGTGTTGTGAGTTAGAATGGCTCCTGCTGCTCGGAGGCACAGTTCATTATGTGCTGTAGGACTGCATAAAGAGGCCGTCTGAATGGAACTCCAGCTGTCTGCGCTTGGTGCTTTTAGACACACACACGCACACGCACACGCACACACACACACACACACGATGCAAAAAAAAAACAGTGTGAATGAAGGCACACATACACACACATACACACACACACACACACACACACACACACACACACACACACACACACACACACACACACACACACACACACACACACACACACACACACACACACACATATGCGTGCATGCACACAAGCACTAACACAGTCACACAAACACACATGCAGATACACACCATGGAAAATGCAAGCGAAGGCAGGTCTGGGAGGCCAATAGCCTGGGCCAGGGGTTCCTCATTGCAATGTGCAAAGCAGATCAAGAGCACACACACACACACACACACACACACTCACACTCTCTCTCACACACACACACACACACACACACACACACACACACACACACACACACACACACACACACACACACACACACACACACACACACACACACACACACACACACACACACACACACACACACACACACACACACACATGCGAAGAAGCACCTGCCAGAGCTGACCACCTCCTGTGAGACTGCAGGTCCCAGGCCTCTGCAGCACCAAACCCATCCACCATGCACACACATGCTGTTATTACTATACTTATGAGGACATAAACTTTTTAGGATTTTTGTGTGCTTTTTTTAACTCAAACCCTACAGACTTTGCGTACCAGTGTCTCATACCGAAGATAACTACATATAAATCTGGCATAATTCCAACCCCAATCCCTAAATCTAACCTAGACATGTCTAATCCTAAGCCAAATCAGAATTGTTTTTTCCCTAATTGTAATCCAAACTTTTAACCATAAAATAAACATTTATCTTGTGAGGACCAGAAAGGTTTTCCTCTCATCTCAATGACCTTTTAGAGGTCAGATGTGTTGCCAGAGAGTCAGTGGACCGCTAATGATAGACTGTAAAATCCTTAGTGTTCATTTAACTCTGAGAGTGTACAAATTGTACCAAATTGACCCTATTTGTTACAAATGGATGCATTAGCACCGAGTAGTACTTGTACTAGTGTAGTGTTCGCTCATCTGGCTCTCATTTGGAAGCAGTAGCTTCTACAGAACACAACAGCTTAGACAGGATGTTTCCTACATACACATTTTGACCAAGTTAGTTTTAGCGTCGTTTGAACTGAAATGACTTGGAAACTCACATAGCCTCAGTTGGAGAATGCCAAACCCTGAGCAAGAAAAAAAGAAAAAAGTTATTGGATCATTATTTGCTCTGTACGCATTTGCATGCACACACGTACACACTGATACAATGCATGCCAACACCCATAAATGCATGCACACACAAGCACAAAACAGCCTCATTCACACACAGTCACAGACATGTACAGTACGTGCGCACACACACACACACGCACGTGCGCACGGACACACACACACACACACACACACACACACTTGGAGGGAGGTCTTAGACCTGGGACGGAGTTCAGTGTTTATTGCTGTTGGCTCAATGACAGTTGTTTCCTTAACTTCCTGCCTGTGATTAAATGTGGCAGATAGCAGAGGTGCAAAGTGGCTCATATGGAGATCAGATCAACAAATGACACACACACACACACACACACACACACACACACACACACACACACACACACACACACACACACACACACACACACACACACACACTCAGTTATAATCTGATAATGATCCGTCATTATACTTGCTCATATACACTTTCTCTCCGTTATGCACACACACACGTGCGCGTGCGTGCATGCATGCACACACGCACGAACATTACAGTATATGCCAAGTACAAAGCAAAGCAGAGGGTAGAGAGTACATCGCGCCTCAGTGTTAGCACTGCAGTGTTCTCCTCCTCAAAGGCAAATTGGGATTCCCCAGTCAAATTACAACATCCGTTTCCAAATGCAAATGCATCTTACCAAATCAACAAAGCAACTAAAGATGCAAATCAAGAGATCCTTGCCTCCCATTTAGCATCTGTTGGGATAGGAAAAAAATTACGATTTTTTTTTCCCATCAAGAATTCACCTTCGCGTCAGCTCCTCTTGAGAGCAGGACGCAAATTTATACATACAGTCTTTGTTTGAAGGTTTGGATATGAACGTCTCAGGTGCTGCTGCGTGGGGAATCCATATTTCTTTTGTTGTCAACCATTATGTTTTGTTGTTAGTAAATTGCCACAGTTGCACTTTGTGGATATTGGTTAGGAAAAAACTGTGACATACTGTACTTGAGCCAGAATGGAGGGTTTTGTCAGGCAGCTCTATTGCACTCTGCCCCCAGAACAGAGAGAGTAATTTAAAAATGTTGAGGTGAGTAGGCCTAAGCTTCAAGCTTGCATTTCTTAGCTGCTAAGGGGTCTGCAATTGTGTGCGTGCGCACGTGTGCGTGTGTTTGTGTGTGTGGGGGTGTGTGTGTGGTTATGTGCGTGCGTGCGTGTGTGCACCCGCATGCGTGCGTGCGTGTGTGTGTACGTGAACAATTACCATTACACTTTATGTTGGTAGTGTGAGGCTTGATTTATCGTCCATTTGTACCAACCCGTGACAAAGGTATAATTCATGGTTGGTAAAACGACACATACTCTATTATTATGTTGTCACTTTACTACTCTGTGTAATATGCTGTTCAGAGTGCACTGAGAGAGGGGGTCTGTAAATTAGTGGTGGTTTCAGTACTTCTGCTTTATCAGGTAGCGGACAGAAGAGAATCATATAAAAATGGAGAATGAAGATGGCATGCAACAAAGGTCAACATGATCTTTGGGGACTAAACCCCAGGAAATCATGGGTGCATTGTGAGTGCTCCAGGACGCCACTGTGTAGGGGTTGTTTGTATGTTACTAATGTATGGTTTTATTTTTGTGGTTTTCCGTCTACTTTATTCCCAGACAAAATATCTTGAAGAAAATAAATAAATACATTTTAAGGTTTAAGTAGCAGCAAGGACTCCAGGGGCCACTTGTCATTTTCAATATTACAACTAAAAGGAGCACTTTGTACATTTTCAATCTTATCTACCGCTATATATATCTGCAACAGGGATAATGTGAATTATCCTGCAGCACAGTTTGAGTTTCTTCTCTGCCAAATGTGTTTCTCTTCCCTATTATAGAAATCCTGGTGGACAAAAAAATACTAATTTAACCCTTTCAGACTCAGGATTTTGGCGTGCAATGCTGTGACAAGTAGAGGTAAAGCTTGCAGAATCCCTTTTTAAATCTTAAGCGTTTAGGCACATGTGTCCACAATGAGAGTACAATTATGAAACTGACTTGCATCACAAAATTACAAGCATGGTTCTGTCATTTATGTCAGTTAATGTGAGGATCTACGCCACTGTGAATGAGTTTGCTCATTCTTAACACGTCAAAGTGGTTTACATTTACAATTAAGTGATTTTACAGAAGCTTTTATGAGTGACCTAGAATGATTTCAATACATTTCAACTTGGCTTGAGTCAAAATCTACTGAAGCTCATGGGAAGAATGCATACTGGTACATGTAGGCATGTACTGTACATGTTGGTAAGGATCCATGTGATCAGGAGAGCTCTCCGTTAACCCATTTAGACCGGGAACCCTTTTTTGTTGTTATACCTTTCAATCCGGGGACCCCTTTTTGTAACATTAGCTGTTGTAACTATAGCAATAGCAACATTTTTTTTATTTTTTTTTTTACATTTTTGAATACAAATCTGAAGTTTTTCAGAAAACTTAGGTCAGGATTTGGAAGGCATTTTTAGAACATCAGGTCTAAATGGGTTAATAGTACAGAGAAAAAGGATTTAACATTAGCGCAGTTTTGCTAACAGAGTATTCATCCTAAATATCAGCTATTTACGGTGAGCGACACCGTCATGCAACGAAGTATAAATCAGGCTTAGTACTGACACTGTCCTTGCCGATTCAATTGCATGTCCAATTCGCCCTCACGCCATTTTATGTCTATCAAAAGCCATGTCCCATGTCCCGTGCAGCACCTTGACACCGCTGTAAGGCCTGTCTCATGTAAACACTCACTCACACCTCACTAAAGGTTACCACGCAGCGTTTTTAATCTACATGTGAAATGGGCTCCCATACACCTCTTCACATGTCTAGTCAGCAATCTGTCTATATGGCTCAGAAAGCTGTACCTTATTGATTGAATGGGTTTCTGTCTGGTACACACGCACACACACGCACGCACGCACGCACGCACGCACACACACACACACACACACACACACACACACACACACACACACACACACACACACACACACACACACACACACACACACACACACACACACACACACACACACACACACACAGGGCGTGGGTGGGTGCATGCATACCCTGCACCCACGCACCCGCCCCCACCAGACACACACACACACACACACACACACACACACACACACACACACACACACACACACACACACACACACACACACACACACACACACACACACACTGGTGACTTTGTTGTTAATGCAGGGAGGGAGGGAGGTGGGTGGGGGGGGGGGGTTGTCAGGCCCGGTGTGATGGCCGAACATCAATCATCGGCTGTCAGCCTCGCCTTGTTTTTTTTTCCTCCCCCCTCGTTCTCTTTCTCTCTCTCTCTCTCTCTCTCTCTCTCTCTCTCTCATTTTGAATGGGCTAGATGTGCATAGAATGCAGCCAGACCGCATGGTTGCAACGTGGGGCCTGTTTGCAGGTGTTCTCGTTCTAAGCTCCTCCTGTTGTAGCTCCAGGTCATGATTAAAACACACTGCATCTAAATGCCTCATGTGTACCATACACATGTGATAGGCATTAAGGGAAACCTGTTGTTTTCACTTGAGTACAGCATATGCATAGGCACACGCACGCACGCACGCACACACGCACGCACACACACACAGAGCGAGAGAGTGAGAGAGAGTGTGTGCCTGTATCTGGCACATTGTGCTTATTTGCTTTTTTGTGCACACTTGCATGTACAGTACTCACACTTGCATGGGTAGAATTGAGTGCATGAGTGTATTTTCTTAATGTCTGTCTGTCTGTCTGTCTGTCTGTCTGTCTGTCTGTCTGTCTGTGTGCGCGTGTATGGTGTGTCCATCTGACTTCTTTTGACATACAGTACTTTGAGTTTAAAAAGAAAAATTCGGAGAAACGGGAGGATAAGAAGACATTCGGAACTAATAGACTTTCCAAAGACCGGAGCTCAGAATTCTGACGATTTATGAATGGATCTGAGACAAGCACTGTGTCTGTTTGTCAGGGACACATATATTTCTCTTCTTTTTCCCTTTTTGGAAAAATGGATTTGGACCCCCACCAATCACGGGGAGCATGTTCTCTTCAAGTCCTGCCAAAAACGACAGCGTACTTCTCATTCTCTGTTACTGGGCTCTGCGTCTATTTGTTATTATGCTTTGTGTTGTGGGGAAAACCCCAGTGTGTTTTATTTGTAATGGGTGCCAGGGAATGGGGGTGTGTGTTTTCAATTACCACTTGGTAGAATGACTGATGGTAAGACAATCAGACACAGAGCTGCTGCTACGCTCTCTCTCTCTCTGTGTGTGTGTGTGTGTGTGTGTGTGTGTGTGTGTGTGTGTGTGTGTGTGTGTGTGTGTGTGTGTGTGTGTGTGTGTGTGTGTGTGTGTGTGTGTGTGTGTGAGAGAGAGAGAGAGAGAGTGAGAGCGAGTGTGCATCTTATGTATGTAGTGTGCACATATGACTGCATCTGTGTGTGTCCTGTCCTCTGTTAGAAGCTGCTAAATATGTTATAAACAGCTAATTTAGTGATTTTCCCGCTCTAAGACACAATCAAGTGTTGTGCCAGTGCTTCGTTTTAGTGTTTTTATCAAGTCAAATTCCCCAAATAATAACAGTCTCTAGTGCTCAGTTTTAGACCAAAGTCAAAACTCGAAATAAAACTACCCCCCCAACCCAGCAGTGTTGTGCTAAATTATAGCTATAGGGAACCATTTTGCGCTCAGACACTCAACAGGACTTGAAATGGATAGAAATATAATTTGGCTGGTACAGTAGTAACATGACAACCATCCTGGAACATTGATTTGAACAGGCTCTCCTATTCTATCCCTATACTGCTGTCAAAACTACTATAAAGCCTGCAGAATAACCCGTTTTCAATCTTTAGCATTTCACTGGCACATATATAGGAGAGTACGATTCTAAAACACACTTAAATTACCCGTATGGTTCTGTCATTTGTGCTAATGTGTGGAACTATGTCAGTGTCAATGAGTCTGCTCATTTTTAACACGTCAAAGTGATTCACATTTACAATTAATGTATTTTGCAGAAGCTTTCATCCAGTGACCTAAAATGACAGTAACAGTTCAATAAACCTAAATCCTCCAGGGATCAACAACCTTACAAGCAAACTGCAGGAAGCACAAAAAGCGAGCAGCACCCAGATCAGATCAGAATACGTGTAGCAAACATTTCCGTCGTGTCCCTGGGAGAATTGTGTATAACAGAGAACACTTTTAAGCATTTTAAAGTGACACACTTCCAGAGGAGTGAATCCAACAGAGAATCTCAAAGCACAGTAAATAGTGTTTCAAATGAACAATGATAAAACAACGGGATGGGCATTGAGCAATAGTTTAGATAACTGAGATATAAAGCAAGCATCCAGACAATGGATGTTACAAACGTTCATGTGTCCCTATAGCGTTATCACGATGGAGAAGTAACATGCAAAGAAACAACATCAAAGCCTCTCAATCCTCTCACTCTACAGCACATTATACAGCAGAGTAGTCTGGCGTCGACAGAAAAAGGCCGGGACACAGATGGAGTGGATGAATGATTAATCACAGGTGATGTAGTTCACCACAAACAAGTCACAACTCTGAGGTGTGTAACAGCTGAATAATGGATAATCTTCTATTTCAATGACTTAAAAAAAAAAAATTCAGCTCTTGGGGATACTAGGGAAGTAAGAATTCTACTTTACTGTGTCTTATTTTTGCACTAGAACTGACCAATAATGAATTGATTAATTGACTGATTTAAATTATGTGTTTTATTTAAAGGTGTTTTATTCAATAATCAAATGATGTACGTATTAGAAAATAATGATTGACCCACAAAATTAATAAATCACATTAGGAAATCAATGGCATGTGATTAAAGAAACACAGAGCGAGAGAGAGAGAGAGAGAGAGAGAGAGAGAGAGAGAGGCACACACACACACACACACACACACACACACACACACACACACACACACACACACACACACACACACCATATCTCTCTCTCTCTCTCTCTCTCTCTCTCTCTCTCTCTCTCTCTCTCTCTCTCTCTCTCTCTCTCTCTCTCTCTCTCTCTCTCTCTCTCTCTCTCTCTCTCTCTCTCTCTCTCTCTCTCTCTCTCTCTAATAGAGAAAATATACATTAGAGTAACATATTGTATATTTATGAGTTTGATGTAATGCAGTACAGTACATTTACCCCACACTGATGTAAAATATTAAACAACTCCCTCTATTCTTAAAACCAGGTGGCAGGAAACAGCACCATGATATTTCAAAAATAGAAACTAAATGATTGTGGTCTAAAGAATAATAAAAATGACACCATAAGCTTTTCAATTTTTAAGTAATACCTGTACATACAGAAGGAATCAAAGCTAGTATCTGCAGTTGGCAACACGTTATCAATGCCTGTGTTGTATTGTGTTTGTGAATTAATATATCTATCTCTCTCTCTCTCTCTCTCTCTCTCTCTCTCTCTCTCTCTCTCTCTCTATATATATATATATATATATATATATACACACACACATACACACACACACATACACATACACACACTCACTCACTCACTCACTCACTCACTCACTCACACACACACACACACGCTCTCACACACACACACACACACACACACACACACACACACACACACACACACACACACACACACACACACACACACACACACACACACACACACACACACACACACACACAATACTAATTGTACAACTCACCTAGAAGTTTTACAAAAGATGATGATGATGACAATAATAATAAAAATAATAATTATCTAAAATGATCTTCGGTTTCGTTGATTTTCTTAAAATTGTAAGCATTTGGACAGAACTGACTTGCTGACATACACATATCTGACAGCAAAGTTAACAACAAAAAAACCCTGAAGATACCATCAACAGGAAGTAGATACACTGTTAATTTATCCTGTTTTAACAAAGAATGTAGAAAAGGTTGCAGTTGTACATTCTCAGAGTTAAAGTAATGCTGAGGATTTGACTGTGTATGTGTTTCCAAGGCTTTTAACTCTATGTTCCAAGGCATTCCACCTTCTTCCTCCACTCCCTCTTCCACCAGATAGCTGTTCCTACAGAACTGCAACAGTGACCTCTAGTGTAGATGCCTGCCTCTCCCTGGGGCTCTAAGAGCACCCAAACTGAACCTGAACTAGAAGAAAGAAAACAAAGCTACGCATTCTTCTCCGTTGTAGAAATATACAAACTGCAAGTATATAGGCCCTCATTCAGGAAAACTTT
>NC_139950.1:25378331-25390831 GCF_963454915.1 Gymnoscopelus microlampas
TCGTTCAGTGAACCTGAATGGGTGCCAGTGTCAGGAATGACCCAGTGTAAACAAGCAGGCCTCGGGGCCCCAGGTCCCTGCCCTACCATACAGGCTCCACCACACCGGGCCCTCAACCAACAGCCTACCTCAGCTTGTCCACATTCCCGCTGCATCACTCACACACACAACCACAACAATCCCTCCTTTGTCGCGGCCCTCGTGATTGATGACACATTGGAATTTCATTCACCACGGACGCCCGTGTTTTGGGGTAACCATGACGACCAGGTGAAAACAGAGCGTGGCGGTGGGAGTATCAGGTTTCCCTGACCTTGATAGCGTGCGCGTGCTCGCACGCTCGAGCGCGCGCGTGTGTGTGTGTGTGTATGTGTGCAACAAAAAGGCGAAGCCATGACAGGGGAGGTCAGTCAGCGAGTTAAACAAACAGTCATTGGTGTTATCTGAAGAGATAAGCTCTGGGAATTAACTTGTTGATTGTTCACAGCGGGCCGATCGATGGCGAGGCCTCGCCGAGTGACGCTCGGCGTAGAGATGACACACAGCGTCTAACACTGTCTGCCTTATATGTCACCTTGCACACGGATTGCTGCCAAACACTGCAGTGCTATTTTCAGAAATATTGTTTGCACAGGGTTAACATTTTTTGTATCTGCAGACACTTCTTTTTTTTTTTTGCTACGTTGTGAACATTTCACAGCAGTGAAGTACATCAACGTGTTTATGGACTGTATAAGTTAAACACTGACAGACACACAGGAATGCAAACCCCTCTCTCATGTACACACAAACACACACACACACACACGCAAGATCTTTCTCTTTCACACTTGCACATTGCACACACAGACACACATGTAAGAGAACACAGGCACGTACACGCACCTGCAACCACACTCATAACTGCACACACACACACACACACACACACACACACACACACACACACACACACACACACACACACACACACACACACACACACACACACACACACACACACACACACACACACACACACACACACACACACACACACACACATTAAGCATACTCATTTAATGGATATGGCTACTTGGTAAAGTGCACCATTAAGAGAGATGAGAGGCTGAGCATAACAAAGCTCTGATGCAATATTCATGTCTTCTCATTCCAGCCTAATGCTGTTTGCCTCCATTCCAAAGCGGTGCATCTGAACCCAGCGTGTCTGTATGACTGCTTTAGTCCCAACATGAGATATTGACGGCTTGCAAAAATTGACACTTGCACTCGCAAATTGATTAATAGCACAGTAAAACAGTCAAATATAAATGTAGAGTTGTGGTAATTTCTCACCACATGAACCCTATTCTGAGGTGAAAATATAGCAGATACACAAGCTCACAATGCGTCGCGTTGCAACCCCCTTGTGAGCGTGTAGATTGGCTATTTTCGTCAAAGAGACTGGCGTAGAGGTGAAAAGGAGCAAACCAAGTATGGTACCCTGGGGGATTCCACATAACTAGTATACAGAGTTTAAGTGGTTTAACCCATTAAGACCTGAGGCCGATTCTTAAAAATGTCTTCTAAACAGACCTTCAGAAAAACCTATTTGAGTTTAAACTTTCTCGTGTCAAGGACCCCCACAATCCTATTATAATTCTAGTAACCTCACGGTGGTGGTGGTGGTGGTTGGGTGGTGGTTGGGTGGACTCTTGATCAAACTGCGCATGCGTCGTTGCCAGGTTTC
Organism: Gymnoscopelus microlampas; assembly: GCF_963454915.1. NCBI lineage: Eukaryota > Metazoa > Chordata > Actinopteri > Myctophiformes > Myctophidae > Gymnoscopelus > Gymnoscopelus microlampas. The sequence goes on from NC_139950.1 coordinate 25,380,061, forward strand.
GCGAGAGAAACAAGCAGCGAGGTCTATGAAAACGAGGCCAAACCAAACGAACCCTTAACACCAACATTGGCCCTAAAGCGCTTACATTCGGCGGACATGGCAACACCGACGCCGACGCTACACCATAGACCCCGCCCACTCTCTACTGTGGAAAGAGATTTTTTCCCCCACACACGATGCACATTAGTTCTCTTCCAGGATCGGGCGAACGTCCGCCAAGGCTCCGCTGTTTACCATTTTGAATACATCGTATCCCAAAACTAATGGTAGATTCTAAACCGCACGGATGTTTAAGGTTTGGTCGGCTGCATAATATTTTAGGTCGCCAGCGAAACTACCCGTTTAAATCGCTTATTTAGTCAGCCTGTGGCCATGTTTCCCATTGGAGCCAAACCGGGAGCAGTACTGGCAGCGGACGTAGGGGTGAAAATAGCTCATCTACAAGCTCACAACGCCTCGCGATGCGTTGTGAAAATAGGGAGATGGAGAGAGAGAGAGAGGGACGGAGAGAATACTCAAATACCTTGAGTAAAAACACTTCACAGTACTGAAAATGAGTACAAATACTTAAAAGTACTGAAAATGAGTAAAAATACTTCAAAGTTGAAAAACAAAGTACAAATACTTAAAGATTGATAAAAACACTAAAAATACCTAAAAGTTGAGCTATATGGATTGAGCTATATGGATTTCACCACAGAGGTCCAGGGTCAGTAATCAGAAATGTGTACTAATGTAACCAAATGGACTCTCAGAGTTAAATTAACACTCAAGATCTACAATGGATTTGGAAACAATGACACACACACACACACACACACACACACACACACACACACACACACACACACACACACACACACACACACACACACACACACACACACACACACACACACACACACACACACACACACACACACACGTGCGCGCGCACACACACACACACGCACACGCGCACACGCACACGCACACGCACGCACACACACATTTTGTTCTGGTCCTGTCGTCTCTCAAAAGATATCGACATGTTCTCCAACAATGAGTCAGAACCCAGCTGTGGCTTGTGAGTACTGAGATGTAATGATAGATGTTCTGATAAGATGTTCTGTCAGGGACAAGCAGCAACGTCAATGTAGGAATGTTCTGTTACACATTAAAACATTCAGTGTTAATTTACTGTAATTCTGAGTGCACAAATCGGGTCAATTTGGTTATATGTGCACTCTCTGTGTTAGACCGATATTATTTGTGCACCTATACTCTCTGACATGACTTTGTGACTGTGGCAAAAAGTAGTGGGGTTCTACCTCAGAAATTTGACAATGATAGTTCCAGGGGTTCATGAGATTAGCTCTGGACATACATACACTTAGACAGACAGACTCTTACAGACGGCTAGCCTCATTCAAAGCTAGAAAATTAGATCATGTGAATGTGGATCTCAGACTTCATGTGGTCAGTCTGTGACGTGGTCATCTGTGAAATGTATGACATGCCTATATAATAGATAACTCCAGATTTGGGCAAGATTTAAGATCTTTCCAAAACCCTTTGATAAGTTAGATAGTTATTAACAATATATATGAAACATATGTGGGAAAAAATTGTGGAAGAAAAGAAATTTGGCACTGGTCGCCGGTCCAATGGTTTGTAAGATTAGCTCTGTACAAGTAGACACACACACACACACACACACACACACACACACACACACACACACACACACACACACACACACACACACACACACACACACACACACACACACACACACACACACACACACACACACACACACACACACACACACACACACACACACACAGACTTATAGTCGGCTAGCCTCCTACAGAGCCACGCTATAAACAGATGTCATTGACCCAATCTATGTTGTGTCTTGGAAACAAAGGCTTATTGGGGCTCAGATTTCAGACTAATAAAGCACTCTAAAGCATATTTCCACTGTTCCAATGGCATGCAATAGATTCATATAAGAAAACGCTGGGTTCCCTGCTATGAATTATTTACCTCAGCATGGCTACTCCATTATGCAGCCTGCCCAGCACTTAGGACAGCCCTCTTCCTGACTCATATATATGGACACATTAGCCTTCACACACACGCGCGCACGCACACACGCACATGCACACGCACACGCACACACACTCGCAGGCACTTGAATGCATGCACTCACATGCACGTGCAAATGCATATGCTACAGTAGTACATGCACATACTCTCATGCACAAGGAAATGCATGTGCACATCTCTCTGGGACACGCGTGCAGGATCACACAAACACACAGAGCATCAGATTTAATGTGAAGACTTAGTCTTCACTCTCACATAGGTATGTTATGCACAGAGCCTAAATAACGCAAGCACACACACGCGCACGCGCACGCACGCACGCACGCACGCACACAAACACACACACACACACACACACACACACACACACACACACACACACACACACACACACACACACACACACACACACACACACACACACACACACACACACACACACACACACGCAGCCCAAGTCTCACAAACTTCCCCTTTATCTCCTGCCATCGGCAATTTGTAATCACTCCCCACTCCCTTGTGTGTGTAAAGTGTGTGGGTGTGTGTGTGTGTGTGTGTGTGCGTGTGTGTGTGTGTGTGTGTACACACTGTAACCTATCATTCCACCAACCTGCCATGTCATTATCGACTTCCCCACGTCAACGTCAAACACTAGTCCTTTATCCGGTGCGGTTTCTTATCAACTGTTTGTTTTCCCCACAAATCACAGACAGACACTATAAAAGTCTGCCGTGTTTGTTTAACTCCGGGAGTGTAGTAATGGAACCAAATGGACCCGTAAGGGTCCATTTGGTTCCATTTGTACACTCCCGGAGTTAAACAAACACGTTGGACTTTACTGTGTACATACAGACAGTTCTAGCTCATTGATGACAGCTTTATTCCCCTATAGTGGAATAAAAACATCTATTACAGCTTATTGCATGTAAAGAAATAGATAGCTGGTATCAAGAAAGGCTGGGCGGATAATTAACCTGCCAGCCAGTGACTGCTGGCCACAATAGAACACAGTGGAATATGAGGTGAAATGATACCTGTTTAATTCCTGCTATTATCGGCTGTGGGAATATTGCGATGATGATACACGACACTTGCCGTTTTTAGTGTGATGGATTATCCCAGACTCCCGTTTAAAAAGCAACCAGAATCTCAGTTCACCATATGACAATGTGCCATATGTATATACTGTATATAGCATGACCACGTATTCATCATTTTCTTAACCCTATACTTTGATGACTGGAGTCCCCCAACATGACACGTTGTGAGCTTGTAGATCGTTTTTTTTTTTAATAGATCTCCTAGAACAGGAGGTGGCCTAGTATAGAGCCCTGGGGACTCCGGTCAACAAAGTATAGGGTTAAGAAAATTATACATGCAAGGTCATGCTACATACAGTATACGCTTATGTACAAAAAGTATATTGTCGCATGGTGAACTCGATTGTAGTTGCTTTTTAAATGGGAGTATTATGTACATTGGCTATTGTCACTGAACGTTCACCCTAGAATAGGGACGCTATAGGGTTCAAGTTGGTAAAGATTCCAGTGTGGTGAAGTACCCTGAAGAAGACCTATTGTGTCGAGACATTGGTAAAATAAACAAGTTATTGCATTGTGTTTACGAGCTGTGCAAACTCATTTCTTTGAAACAGTGTGGTGAAGTTAACACAGAGACACACAAGCACATGCACATTTGTGCACGCACACGCACGCACACACACACACACACACACACACACACACACACACACACACACACACACACACACACACACACACACACACACACACACACACACACACACACACACATATTTTCAGCTCTCAAGTCACCCAGTGTCGAACATTCTATCATCAGCTATGAGACCGCATGCCTGTGCTTCCAATAGCTGTCTAGGTGTGATGCATTGCACCACGTCCTCATTTTGAAGACCTGAAGTGTTCCAGCAGTCCACAGTGAGTCTGCGTCGACGCGCTCGTAGCGCTCAGAGGGTTGGGCACCGCTGCAAGGCACAGTCTCTCCAGTCCAGGAATGCCATACCTTCACACTAAAATCCTCAGTGTAAACCTATCCATTAGTATCTCGGGAGAGTTTACAAATGTAGCCAAATGGACCCTGTGTGTTAAATGAACACTAAGACTGTCACTGTGTTTACTGCAGCAGCTGAGCGTCGCAAACGCTTAATTTTCGTCAATAACGCTTCCCTCCTCCTTTCTTCCCCCCATTATTGCACCTGTCTTTATTTTTATTTTTTAAATAAAAATAATTAATACAATTCAAGCCATTTGCCACCGGCTGTTATTTCCTCCCTTAGCAATTTTTCATCACACCTGTTCATTCTAGAGACACAAGACACATTTGTTCTATCTGTGTATAATATTGGTCATTTAGGAAATCATGTAAATGGTATTGTTCTACTCCATCCAGTGTACCGGAATGCCTTGTACTATCCCTTCGTGGTCCCTTATATGGTCTTATAGTATGCATACAGTGCACTAGGCCTGCAACAATCAATTATTTTCTTAATGATTATTCTATCAATCATTTTTCTTTTTTTTCCAAGATTCCAAGAAGAATTCCTGTACATTTGTATTGTGTGTGGCAATGAACATAAACAACTGATTCAGATCATGTCAGGACAGAGAGGAACCGTGGACAACATCGCACTGGGTTTGGAGCGAAAGTTGTACAGTATATCAGTGACCTCATGTCACAGCATCTCCCCATGAAACATGCATGCAATCAACAGGGCTGCAGCTCCACACAGTTTCCAGCCAAATTCATTTATCACGGGGAAACTGGATCTACATAGGGGCCTCCATTTCGGCTCAATGCTGTCCGCCATACTCACATGCACAGAGCAGGGCAGCAACGGCTAACCCTAGTGCTAGCAGGTTACAAAGTAGCAATGTGATACACAATCACCCCCCACACAATCACCCCCCCCCCACACACACACACAGCCCATTAGACTGGTGCCAATTCCTTTTCATTGTTTTCTTCCCCCAATTCCATTCCAAACTATATTAATCCAGCTCCTGCAGAAGCTCTGACTGGAAAGTCAGAGTCTGGAACATTGTGACGCGGTGTAAAAAATCTAAGTTTGGGCCGCTATAATGCAAACGCTGTGTTCGCAGGCAACAGCAAATTTTCAACATGAAATCTGTCTCCCTTTACAGGGGCCTGTGTTTTGAAATGAGAGAACGGCTATTTGATGTCTGACTGCCTCTCGTTCGTTCACTTAAAGCAAATCCACACTTGTTTTAAAAGGGCGGAAATCGATTCGAGGCAGTAACTTATACAGCTTACCACTGGATTCGTCAGAAGCCAGGTACCATCTCACTATTGCCTCAACGGTATGTTGACGCTTTAAAAGTTACTCAAGAGGACTATGGTCTCTGATTTCAGATCTCTAAAACTGGTTGTGGTTTGGCATTACATACATGTAGCCAGCAGTGCTTCACTGATCGCCAACCTGACTTTAGAATTACGCTCAAATAATTGTTTGCTTCCTGGCAAAGCCTCTGAAAGCCTCAATTCATGTGTAACGTAGCATGGAGTGAAATTACACGGGAGTTTGATCCAAGCACTCAAGGTAGTAGTTGCCAGATCAAATTGGACAATTTCATTCCCATCACACTCTCTCTCTCTCTCTCTCTATCTCTCTCTCTCATTCTCGTCTTTCTTACCTTCTCTTCTCTCTCTTTTGTTTCCTTCTTTCACTCTCTCACACACACTCAAACAGAAAAACGTGCACACACGTCTACTCGCACAGTAATTGTGCGTCTAATCAGAGCTGAAACCTTATCTATTCTGTTTAATCACATCCCCCTTTCCGCTTCAGCCTCCTGTATCAATCTTTTCTTTATTTTGTTCCGCGTCTCACTCTATCTCTCTATCTCTCTACTCGACAGCTTTATTCGTCTTGTCCTCAACCAAGATGCGTCACCTGCGGTTAATGTTTATCTCTGTAAGCATGCCCCTCCCCCTCGCCATTTACCAATATAAATCTAGATTTACTACACTTCGAGTGCTGCATGTGGGATTGTTATTGTAAAAATCTAACTGTCACATTCACCCCTTTTTCTCTTCATCTTATCCATATGCATTGGAAGTCCGCATATTGACGGTACATAGACTCGCACCACACATGGGTAATACACTTCAATATGTCCATTAATCCTTTTTACCTCGTTGGCATGGGAAGGGACCGAACCTCTCTAAATCAGTTGTGACACACAAGACGGAGTGGGCCAGGAAGCGGGGCTCGGGGTGTCCTGATGCCCCTGGACGGCCCTCTTTAAATGGGATGTCTGGATGTGTTATGGAGGCTATTGTTTCCTATAAACATCTAGCACCGGGCAATAACAATCGCATCAGGCCAAATGAAGTTATCTGAGAATGGAATTAAACTCGCCGTGACCCTGCTGCCTGCCTGCCTCACAGGGCCTCCATTAATAATGCCTAATCTAATCAAGGAGCCTGGATGGATGGATGGGCCGCCCTGTGGACGTGCATGTGTGTGTATGCTTGTTTATGCGTATGTGTGTGCATACATACATGTGCGTGTGTGCGTGCGTGCGTGCGTGTGTGCGTGCGTGTGTCATATGTGTGTGTGTATGTGTGTGTGTGAGCGTGCGAGCGAGCGTGCGTGTGTGTGTGTGTGTGTGTGCATGCGCATGTGCTGTGCGTGTGTGCAGAACCGGGGCCAATACCAGGCACTCTGCCAGACCAGTGTTCTATTGCGGGGCCAGTAGGATTGTAGGACTCTGGACTGCTGCAGTGCAAACGACTAATGAACACGCGTGCGCGCACATGCAACACACACACACACACACACACACACACACACACACACACACACACACACACACACACACACACACACACACACACACACACACACACACACACACACACACACACACACACACACACACACAGCAAACTGGTAGTAGTAATGTGTGCCTCTGCGTATGTGCGTGCGTGCGTGCGTGCGTGCGTGCGTGCGTGCGTGCGTGCGTGCGTGCGTGCGTGCGTGCGTGCGTGCGTGCGTGCGTGAGAGAGAACAGGGAGGGAAAATTAAGCCAAAGTAGACTCCAGAGAGACACAGAAATTGAGAGATACTAGACATGGAGAGACAGACATGGAGATATAGACATGGAGAGACAGACATGGAGAGACAGACACATGGAGAGACAGACACATGGAGAGACAGACACATGGAGAGACAGACACATGGAGAGACAGACGCATGGAGATACAGTCATGGAGAGACACAGCAGAAGAAGGAGTGGAGACAGAGGGAGAAATTAGAGAGGTTCCATCGTCTGTTAAGAATCAAAGACTTTATTTATAGTGCAAATGCTATCAAAGGCACGTCCTTGTAACTGACAAATAAATAATAACCATACTGACTGATAAAGACTGCTCACAGGTGGAGAGAGAGGGGAGAGGGGGGGGGTCAGAAAGGGGGGTGGGCGGAAGTAGGGAGAAGGACTGAGACAGAAGAGGAGGAGAGAAGGATGAATTCATTGTGAGTAGAGTGCTGGGATGAAGACAGGGAGAGAGAGAAAGAGAGAAAAAAGAAGAAGGAAGGGAAGATGGGGAGAAGGAGCAAGGGTGAGAAAAAGAGGGAAGGATATACAGTAGGAAGGAAGTGGAAATGACTGCGATAGACATTTATCGAGACTAAAAGACTAGACTAAAAGACTTTCTCGAGACTAAAAGAACACTTCTTGCATAACCGTTTTCCTGTGCATGCAAACACCGCACGTGCACACGTGTAATATGCAGAAACACTCACATACATGCACGCGCACCAATATTACATCAAAATGTGTCAGACACACAGCATGTATTCAAATCCACATGGATAGTACACACACACACACACACACACACACACACACACACACACACACACACACACACACACACACACACACACACACACACACACACACACACACACACACACACACACAGAAACAATTGCATGTGCACGTGACTCCTATGCGTGACTTTACCAAGCCCAGATTAATGCCCCTTTCATCGCTACAATTTCTGATATTTATTATCCATAACAGAAAATAAATATTAATACATATGGATGCTATTGACACCAGAGCAACAGAACACATACTGTAATAACCATGAGAGTCATGGGGGGAAAAGTACTTGGTTGTATTTGCTTTGATTTCTGATGAGAACAATGGCCGACCAAAAGAAAGAAAGAAACCATCAACGTTTGTTTCTGTCCATCTGACATGTCATGCTCAGTGAAACATCAAACATGGAAGATGTGTGTTAAGAGGAAGCAGTGATCAATGTTTACAAGATGAAGAGAGAGAGAGAGAGAGAGAGAGAGAGAGAGAGAGAGAGAGAGATGAAAGAATGGAGAGAGAGTTGGACAGAGACAGGAAGGGAAAGATATGTAGAGAACGGGAAGAGGAAGGGATGAGGATGTGGGGATGGGGTAGACCAAGAGAAGAGGAAGATGGAGAGAGGTGAAGAGAAATAGAGAGACTCGGAGACTCTAAGAGGGAGAAAACAAATGAGGGAGAGTGGAAAAATAGCAGACCAAAAAACATAAGGAAAGGGAGAGAGAAACAGACTGCAAGAAGTGCAGGAAGGAGACAGAGAGAGAGAGAGGGAGGGAGAGAGAGAGAGAGAGAGAGAGAGAGAGAGAGAGAGAGAGGGAGAGGGAGAGAGAGAGAGAGAGAGAGAGAGAGAGAGAGAGAGAGAGAGAGAGAGAGGTTCAAAAGCAGCTATTAAACTGCTGCAGTAATAACTAATATCTTCCTGCTTTACTGAATAAGAAAAAGATGACATTTCACAACATGTGAGAAATCTGGCCATCAGAATACAGTATGTGAATGGAAGCCAGATTCACTTCCATTACTGCAAGAAAATACTTCTCATGGCTCATTGTAACTCACTTAAGTTCAAAATTGGGTTGGGTTTCCCACAAATGACTATACAATGGAGCACCAGATAATTGCCCAAAAGTTTTTCTCACTTGTGTTTACTTTACTGTGTATTACATTACATTTTCGGTATTTAGTTGTGCTCTTATCCAATGAGTGAGCGCATGCTCAAGGTCATTTGAAAGAACTCACATGGATGTTGATGGACATTTTGGCCAATGTGGATATTGAACCTGTGACATTTTGGCTACGAGAGAGTTGCTCTAGCCATTAAGTGACAAACACGTGTATCACATTTATAAACATGAGGGCATACACAGTCCACATGTTTGGAAATATTTTTAAATAGCTTGGTTGCAATGACAACTAGGGAGACACGGCCTTATTTCACAAATTATACATTACACTAAAGTTAAACTATTGACATTGACAGAAAATACTTGATTTTGACTTGCCGGAGAGTGTGCATTATTTGCAGATAAACGCACAACTTTGATATAGATATCATCACGGTACTAAATAAATACACATGCTAAAAAGTACAAATAAAAATGCTTTATTTAATGTTATGCCATCACCATGGCTTCTCCCACTTTCTGCGGTAGTATTGTTCCCAAATATGACACTACCTATATTCTAATCTCTGACAACTTGCCATGGAATAGGAGGCATAACTCAAATAATAATAACAATATTAATAATAATTAGCCTCTGCATCATGCAGTATTATTTTTCTAAACGCACGGCCACTCTCTAATATGATTAAGCAATAATATTGAATTTTTATCTTAGATACTGCAGTACCATGGAGACAGTCAGGAAAGAGTATGCATGGGGAGATGACATGTGACACAATGCCTCCGTAGTACAGTAGCCTACACATATACTGTTTGAGCTGCTAGGAACCTGCTACAGAATGCTCATAAATTAATGACTCCCCTAACTTTTTCTTTCTTTGCATGTGACTGTTTCCCCCCCCTGTGTGATTAGACCTAAAAATACATATTTTTGAACTGTTGTTTATGTTATGAGTACATTCACGCAAATATTACAATAGCTCAACATAATTTCTATTGGGAACAAGGTCAAGTTTTCAGAGCTTCTGCACCACGAATAAGGAGGGAATTCATTGTATGAATAGTTTTCATGCAAAAATGTTGTCGTTTATTCGTCATACCCCCGGTGTGTAAAGGCCTTAACAGTCTATAAACCTTTGCCTGTTGTTCCCATCACTCTCTCTCTCTCTCTCTCTCTCTCTCTCTCTCTCTCTCTCTCTCTCCATCCCTCAACCTATCCAACTCTCTCTCTTTCTCTCCCTCTGCCCATTTTATATTTATGAGGCCTTATCTTTATATCACCGCTCTTCTCTTTTATTAGCTGTTGTTTGCCTCTGTGTTGTGAAGGGAGGTTTGTGCTGTGGACATTTCTCACTCTCGTGGGAACACTGTCTCTATTGACTGACTGGTAACGCAGGCATTATGGGAAAGGGCAGACCCTGCGTGTGTGTGTGTGTGTGTGTGTGTGTGTGTGTGTGTGTGTGTGTGTGTGTGTGTGTGTGTGTGTGTGTGTGTGTGTGTGTGTGTGTGTGTGTGTGCAATAGTCACCAAGGTCAAAGGTCAAGTATACTGAGGTCATCAACTATGCACACCTCTAGGCTGCACTGGCAAAGACTGTGCATGATAAAGGATTCGATCACACCCATGTGTGCACACACACAAACACACACACATCCGGTGCAGCTCAGC
>NC_139950.1:25395831-25445831 GCF_963454915.1 Gymnoscopelus microlampas
AAAGTATACAGAGTAGAATCCTTGGGTGTTTATTTGACTCAGAGAGTGTACAAATGTAACCAAATGGTTAATTTTCACAATCTCTGAGTTAGGGCTGCACAATTAATTGAATATTAATCTCGATCTTTCTCATGATCGTCCCATCATTACATTTAAAAAGCGTGCTTCCTGCACCGCCCATAGAACCCTCCGTTGCAAAGCACATCAAGCATCCCCTAACCAAACATGACCCTTTTGGCTTTCCATACTGCCTGGTCATGGTCTAATCAACGAAGGTTACGGTCATCTACGTCATTTTTCGCTATCCAGCAATTCCAGCCGGCAGATTCGTCGCACTGAGAGGCAAACTGCAGCCGTGGAATACATTGGAGTCAATGAGGGCCAGGTGGACCAGCTTAGAACAAACACTATCTCTGAACGACTGCGAGCTTTGTCTAATACTCGGCCCAGGAAAAATAAGAGCAGAGATATCACACATTGTTTTCTGCTGTGTTGTTTTTCGATGTGTACACTGTATAAGTTTATTGAGGTATCTAAAGAGCCAAAGTAAGCTTCTGAACATGCCAATGTATCGCGAGACTGTCCATCATTGACAAGCCTGACAACGAATCTCATTATACTGCCGCGCCAGAAACGAAACAAGCCACTGTTTAGATGCCTCAATACAAGTATACAGGATGCACATCAAAAAACAAGTGATTGGAAAACTACCTGTGATGACTTCTTTTATATTCCTGAACTGATTAACTGACAAAGATCCCAATCGTTCAGAAATAATGTTTGTTCACAAGTTGGTCCAGCCGGCTCTCATTGACTCAAATTATTTTCACCGAACCTTCGGATCAAGTTTTGCCTCCCATGCGTGTCAATGGCATCTGAAAATACATCACAAGTCGCAGTATGATGAATGTATGAGGGCTGCAAAGGGTGAGGGTTGCTAATGTGAATTGTCCAACATCCATAACAGTGAGCCTGTACAGAGCGTTGCCTTATCAATCCAGCTCACAAAGACACAAAGACACACTGGAGATCAAACAAGAAAAAAAGAACAGAAGAGATGATTTGTGATTTTTGAAATAAACACCCAGGATTCTGCTGTGTATACTTTTGGTTCTGCTTTGGCCTTGGAGTTCCCTGCATAGGCCTCAGTGTGCTCGAAGAAGCAGAGCCAGTGTGTTTTTTCTAAAAATTTAAATTAAAAAAGAGCATATCTACAAGCTCACAACGAAGCAATGTGTAGACGAAGCTTGTAGATCGGCTATTTCGTTATATATTATTTATTTAATAGCAATGTATATAAGTCAGGGTTAAAGAGGTTAAACTCATTGTGAGGCTATTAACTACATTTGCTGGGGACCCCCTGGAACCCCTTCAAGAACCCCTGGGGGTCCCCAGACAGCACTTTGAGAACCACTGGCTTAGGAGATGCACTGAGGTAAAGAAAAAATATGCAATGAAGAAATGAAAGCAGTGCCTGTTTTGTAAAATGTTATTTGTTTCATTCCATGAGATGCACTAAATCTATTTGAATACAGTAACTGTATTTTGTTAATGCAAATATGTGTACATTAGCAGGAAAGCAGTGAAAGCAATATTATGTATTTGATAAAGTGCAATACAAATATTTTGTTGCAAAAATCAATAATCGTTCATGATGAATAACCAAGATCAATATTGATAATCTGATAATCGGGATTATTATTTTGGCCAAATACAGGGTTTTAGAGAGTGAAAAGAATGTATGCAGTTCAATTCATCATAGTGTTTAACCCGCTTTTTTACACTTCCAAACTTAAATCAACAATCAGGATTTTACTGTATATTACCAAAGACCACAAGATAGAGGCTGATGAAGACTCTTTATATTTCTGAAGATTATTTTCATGGCATGGCTCTGCAACAGGCTAGCTGTAAAAGGGTTGGTGTGCAGTCTGTTTGTTTGTATTTCCAGAGCTAATCTTGTGCAAATTCCTTATGCACACTGCCAGTAGGCCACAGAAGTACCTCCAGTAATAAATAAATAACTTAAATTTTATAATGGTAGTTAATGGGGCTTGGATCGGGCTGAAATTTCCATATTGGGGCATGGTTGGAGTTCCTACAGAGATTGTCACCATATTCTTCACAAGTGGGTGAGTGCATGTGTGGCTCACACCAAGAAAACAACAGTACCGGTCTGAAAGCTTGACCCATACAGTGAGGGGGTGGTCTCTTGCAGGATGACATCCACTGGTAGGGGTCACTGAATCGTTTGATGAGTATGAAAATTATGTTGTGAATAATATGCTATGGTCTTCGCTGTCACAATTGAACACCTACCGTATGGGAGATTTGAGACCAACAGAACTGTCCACCACCATCATCAAAACACCAAATGAGGGAATACCTTCCTTTAACCACTTAAACCCTATATGCTTAGCTGACCGGGGTCCCCCAGGGTTCTATGGCCCTCTCCTTTTTTCCTCTTCACCAAATCACTTTGATGAAAATAACAGATAAACAAGCTCTCCATGCTTCGCAAAGCAACGTGTGCATGGTGAGTCTGTATCTGCTATTTTTTGCTGAACGTACGCCTCAGATGTTAAACAGACGCTATTGGTGGCTGTGACATAGTACTTGTTCACTGTGTCTATGGCAAAATTGTGATTATAACTTCAGAATTATTTTTTAATAATAATCAGGTTGATGTGACAGTGGCCATAGATCGTATGGGTGTGACAGACCGATGCTTGCCCATGAAATGCATCATGGGTATTGAGAACACAGAGAAAGGCCAAAACAGACAGAAATGTCTTGTTCAATATGGGTTTTATGGTAAACATTGTTGTTTGTATATAGACTATGATAACCATCAACAAATAACCAAAATACACTTCAACAACATAGTGTCCCTTTAACAGGTTTGAAAAACAGGAGTGGATGAAATAGATTCCCACCCCGTCCGGCTGGAATAATAACTAATGAAATGGCGCTGCCAGGCAGAGTATGAAATATTCCCCTGTCAGATGCCCTCATACCATAACACCACCCGCCCCCTCCCTTCACCCTCTCTCCTCCATCTATTTGTCATGCAGCTAAGGCGCTTCGACAAATGGAGGTAGCCGTGTTTCTTTCTCCCCTGGCCGGCTGCCCTGCCAACGTTTATCAAACCCGCCTGCGGCTTTTAAGTGCCGGCCAGCCGTGGTCATCTGCCACAGAGGTGCAACTTTATGAAATAATTACTCTGCAGGCCTTCGGAGTATGCAGAGGGCTGAAAATAAACAGCACAGGGGAGGATGGAGAAGGAGGTGGGGCAGCGTGAAGAGAGAGGGAGAGAAGAGAGAGTGAGTGAGAGAGTGAGTGAGAGAGTGAGAGAGCGAGGCCTGCAGATGAAATGAGAGCGCTGACCTATCTCCCTCGGAACAAGATTGATGGGAGATGTACATGACATGGCATCAGTTCAGATGGAAACCTCCTCTCCTCTCTCTAGCTTTCTGCTCTTCTCTTTTTCCGCTCTCCCTTCGCCTTTCTCTTTTTTTTACACTTCCACTCCCACCTCCCTCCCTCCCTCCCTCTCTGTCTCTCTCCCTCTCATTATCAGTAAACAGCTGCTGTGGCCCTGGCCCACTTGCTGCACCTGCCCAACAAGACCCTCCACCAAAGCTGGCACCAAATTAATCGGACAGCACTTCACCACATGAACCCCAGCGTCCCTATTCTGGGGCAAACATCCTGTGAAAATAGACGATCTAAAAGCTCACAGCGCATCACAACTCGTTGTGAGCTTATGGATCGGCTTTTTTCAGCGATGATGGAGGGACCTAGTATAGAACCCTGGAGATCTCCGGTCAAGTAAGTGTACAGGGCTTAAGTGGTTCAAGTGGCAAAGTGGCTCTTTAAGGTCCAATTCACTCCCCACAGGCACAACTCGGAGCGCACTTTTCAAGGAGCAAGTAGTGTGTTTTGAAGAAATTGCAAAATGGCAGAACATCTAGTCAGCAGAAATGGGCATGGCCTATATGGAGAGTTGTGTAATGAGCCAAGGTTCAAGACTCATAGGAAAAAAAGTGAAGTGGGCTGCCACCATGAGGTCCATTTGAACATTTTGGGGTAGAGGTTCTGCCTTGGCCTTCCGGGAGTGCGCATGTAAAGTTGGAGGAGACAATGAACTGAAAAAAACTGACAAAGTAAAATAATAATAATAATACGTTTTGTGTTCCTTATATTTTTGGACTATGAATGGCCCAAATGACTCCTCTTTAATATTAACTGACTTGGATAGGTTTTAAAGGACCGGCATGTCAGGTCTGACATGTTTAGACCACTGACTACAATTCTTGACATTACTGCTAGTGCTGACTGTTTCCCACAGCACACTGTGGTTTGTTTGATTTTCAAGGAAATATTTCGTAAAAATTACATTATTGTTGCATTTTAACCACTTAAACCGTAGTAGTATATTTTGTTGACTGGGGTCCTGCAGCCTGCAGGGATCTATTCTTGGCCCCCTAATATTTGTCCTCTACACCAGATCTCATCACAATTTTTTGCCAAATGTATCTATAATTTTTTTTTCAATAAAAAAACAAACAAAGTGATGTTAGGCCAACATTGATTCAATTATTGAGTACGTTCGGGGATGAGAAAAGGTAAACATACTCAAAATCTAAAAATAAAGCCATGAACAGAAACATTGTCTATTATGTACGATATGGCTGATGCTGTGAATAAACAATGGCATGTATTAAAGACGGTATGGTTCTTTAATTATTATTGATTATTATTGAATTATTATATTATACTTAATCATTGATTAAGAACTTTTTTCGGGGCCCCCCTGTTGAAAATACATGAATCTTTTTCATACGACACGGTTGTTCCACCAATGTGAATTAGCCTTTAGATGCCCATGATCTTTTTACCATCTCTATCCCAATTCACTCCCTTCAAACATCAAGTCTTCAAAGTCTCACCAGCCAACGGAAAGGGAAGACAGGTATCCCAAATTTACGGTGTCTTCTCTTAACCCCGGTCCACATGATTCTTACTGACTGCAACTGTTCCTGGCGTTACCCTGACAGAAACTGTCTCGTGCACAGCCCGGGCGTCTAGCCTTCCTAGTTGATTTACATTCGAGTGAGGCTGGTGAAAATCATCACTGACTCCTCGTCTCAGACAGGAAATCAAAGATAGAGAGAGAGAGAGACAGCATAATCAACAGAACAGCCTGACCTGGCTGCAGAATTGCCTGGAAAATACACTCATGAAAGTGATGTCTCAACACATAGTTTGAGATAAGACACACTGGGTATTCCCATTATAAGAAAATACATTTCAATATTGCTATAAAATAAACAAGAAATAAAGGCTAAATAGATAAAATATGACTGTGTATGGACAACACAATATTTTTATAATATTTAAAATGTGCTTACATCATATATACTAACAAAATGTGTTACCAACGGCATACAAACGGCTACTATTGGACAAGGCCTGGCCGGTCCAAAATGTACTAAAATAATGGATTGATAATATTGCCATATTATGGCAATGGTATCAGTTTAGTTTTTCCTTTCATCTTTTTAGCATCTAAAGTTGACTTGATGTTTACTCATTACGACACCTTCTTCGACTCCTTGGCTAATTTTAAGATGGCCGAAATGTGAAGTGAATATACTCAAGGTTGATAAACTATAGTGCTACTAGTGTACTACTAATGCACTCCCTTTCTTACTACTAATGCACGTTTTAAACTTCCCCAGCCTACTCATATCTTGCTCACACTGTAGCTAGATGAAAGACTGGTGAGGCATGACATGCATTCAGTACATCTGATGTGCATGCGTGCAAGTGTGTGCGTGTAAGTGTGTGCGTGGACGAGAATGCCAACGAGCACAAATGTGATCGTGTATCGCAGTAAAGAATGAGGCTCTAATTCACGTTATGCATCCTAACGTAGCTGAATTGACAGACTGCCTGGGCCAGCCGACATGTGCGTAAAACTGACCGAGTGAAGATAAACGCTCGGTACCCAAATTAAAGTGACAAATAGACTCTTCATGCAAAGCAGGGAAGCTAAATTCTGTCGCTAAAGGCAAGCAGAGACAGTTTCTGCAAACTCCTAGTGCCGAGAAAATCTGTGATGAATGGAGGCTAAGTGCTAAAGCACACAAGCCAAAGCCACTAAATTTCACACTTCCCCCGAACCACCATTCCCTCCAAAAACAGCAGAAGTGAAGGACACCATTGAAAGTAAATCACTTTAAATGCAGTGATATGCAAAAATTACATCCCATTATAAATGAACCTTGAGGATTTTATTTTTTCCCTTTTCTTTCTTCCGAGTGAGCGAGTGAAAACCCATCTGTTGTGTGGACTTATTTTGGGGCGCGTGTTACCTCACTTCATAAAAGGAGGAGCAAAGTGCGCCCAAGATGGAAGACAACATTTTCTTAGCTCACGAGCAAAACAGAGACAAGCACGGATGCTCAGCGTATTTCTCATACTAGAAAGAAAGATATATGTACACAGACACGTACCACATCCGCAAACACAAGGAAATCTAAATTGTAGGACAGCAATTCTATAAATGCCATTTTTGTCTTCTTTTTGCCATTTCTAACCCTAAACCTGAAGCCTGAGTATAAATCAGGCATAACGCTAACCCTAACCCTCTAAATGTCTAATCATAATCCTAAACCCAACCTGAATCTTTTCCTAATTGTAACCCTAACCCTAACCATTAAACAACCATTTCTCTTGTGTGGCCCTGGAAAATTGTCCTCACAATGTCTATTTCTCAAATTCAATTATACGTGCAGACATTTGGCATATAATTCAAGTGTGCACACACACACACACACACACACACACACACACACACACACACGAACAAACACACACATACACACACATGCATGCACGTGCGCGCACACACACACACACACACACACACACACACACACACACACACAGTATTTGAATTATATGGAGGCTTTATGTTATTTATGTATCCACACCTTAGGGTATGACAGGTATGTTGTGGCCTATGTGATACACGCTTCAGTAGCCAAGAATACAGTCACATGACCAGTCATGAAACACAGCCAGCCAACTGCCACATACTGTACATGTGATATTCTAATTATACTGCCCGTAGCAGTAGTAGCACAAGTATAGTAGTAGCAGAGTTATTTGGAATAGTACAAGTTAGAGCTACAATTTGACCATGCTTGTCAGTAGTATGTTTGGCCATTTTCTTATTATAAAGACGCAATACAACAGTCTGTCTCATACAGCATATATAACCCCCTCCCTCCCTCCCGCCCTCCCCACCAGCAGTAAAATGCTAATATCATAGATAAATTGTGGTAGGAAGTAGTAATAGTAATATGACTAATAGTATTGTTGTACTATAATTGGCAATTATTTGTTCTAATGATAATAATCCGAAATTTGAATTGTTGTAATGTAAGCATTGGTGAACAGATGTCCTGTTACATTGGAAATGTTTGTATGTTGTGTGTAGTCTCGGGTGGCCAGACAGTTGCCTCTCACAATTTTCAAATGTTTCCGGTCATACAGTCTGGGACTCGGAAGCTCTGATCATGATTAAAATATAAACCGGATGTGAAGCCTCCTCCCCACTTCCGTTTCGTCTTTACAGTTGCACAAATTTATCCTACACACCAAAATCATCTAAGTATATTTAGTTTGCTGCTAAGCAGAAATTGAAACAAAAAAAATAAAATGTAAAGATATCTTTAAATATATTTTCATAAACGGAAGTGCCAGTTTCCTCTCTCGGATTTCGGGAGGTGTAGTTCCAGACTCTATATAGCATTCGGAGATTGTGGAATAGTTGTCTGGCTACGCGAGACTAGTTGTGTGTGACAGAGAGACAGAGAGAGAGAGAGAGAGAGAGAGAGAGAGAGAGAGAGAGAGAGAGAGATGCGGCAGAAGATAAGGCTGATGTATTCATTGTTATTTTACAGCCTGTTTTGCATTTTTTGACAGTGTGTTGAAATGTGTTGCTTATTTAAAACACTCTACTGCCTCATACACACAGTCAAATCCTCAGTGTTAAGTTATGGATCAAGTTAAGTTAGGGTTCAAGTGGCAAAACTAATTTTGCTTTGGACCCCCCTGTGTGTGTGATCGTGTGGACTAGTCGCTTTTGGGCTCGTTTTCTCCTAGACCTGGCCGCTCGTTTCCCTTACAAAATCAGGCAACACTGTTTCACCCCGATCTGACTCCTATTAGCATCCATTTAAAAAATCAAGACATGTATGAACAAACACAGACACACATGCAGACACACTCAAAGTCAGACAGACCCTCTTCTAGACAGCTCTGCCCCCCACACAGAGCCACGGCATGAAAAGAGAGAGTGGCAGAAGGAAAGGAAACAACCTGATACTTAGTCATCAGCCCTGCTGGTTCTAGAGGCACTATTTCAAGAGGTTGGCAATCAGCTTTGTGCAGGCGCCACTTTGGTATTATAAACAAATTCATGCAACCAACACGATTATCTGATATGGGAGACTGAGCCTGGCAGTTGATAAATGAAGTGTAAATGGTGCCTGTAGACACAGCAGTGAAACAGTAAACTACAGATAACAACTTTTTAAATAGTTAAGAGTTAGGACGGTAAAGTATTCAGCTAACTACAGTAGCTAGCCACGGTAGCTACTGTAGCTGCTGTACCTCATAAAAGTAGACGTTTTGCACAGCATGTTGTTAAATTCTAAGGCTATATGACTCACTATTTTTAAAATGTTTTAAGTGAAATGAAAGTGGTTAATTATTTCTGTGGGTTTTATGAATACTGGATCAATGGAATGTAAATTTTAGTATAGCCTACTTTAAGTTCAAAATGTATCTGTATCACAATGAAAACACATTTTAAAGGTTTTAAAGATACATTTTTTGTTAATATTATTTATTTTATCATTAAAATCTTTTGCAATATCCTCACAGTCCATCACTGGTTGAGAACCACTGGGCTATACCCAAATCTCCAGCTTTTCAGCCTGAATGTGCTCAGAGGGGAGGGCAGTGCCATGCCGTGCCAGGCCATACCAGTCCAAGGTTGATTGGTGTTATGTAAGGTAATGGGGCTGGCCCAGCGGAGCATCCTGATGGAAAGGGAGATGACTGGAAGGATTAGGGTCGGTTTGTGTGACCGCCGGAATCCTGTGCTGACAGAGTGGGATCATGCAGTCCCACTAAACACACACACACACACACACACACACACACACACACACACACACACACACACACACACACACACACACACACACACACACACACACACACACACACACACACACACACACACACACACACACACACACCTCGTGGTTCAGTGATTTCCACAAGAAGGCCAAACACATTTGTAAATCTCAGCGGGTACAAATGTAACCAAATGCACCGGGAAGAGGCCATTTGGTTGCATTTGTAACCTCTCAGCGTTAATTGAACGCTGAGGATTGTAGGCTATTGTGCTTAAAACTAGCACACACACACACACACACACACACACACACACACACACACACACACACACACACACACACACACACACACACACACACACACACACACACACGCACACGCACAGACACACGCACAAACACGCACACACACGCACACACACGGACACACACATGATGGCATGCATCACAGTTACAAACATGTAAGATGCAAAGTTTGCACAAAATGTGTTGACAGACAAGGACTCAGAGTGGGTTGCAGTGTTTCACTAGTGAACTCAGGGACTGTTGGGACCCCTTCCCCATGGAGCCACGTGTGTGCCTTCCTGGCTTGGGTTCGAGTCCCATGGAGCCTTCTCTTTATATGCTAGACCTGTCCTGTTTCAATGTGAACTTCCCACTCTTCTGTCTCAAACAAATATCGAGGGGATCGGACTGCCTATCCTACCTTTTCTAAACAACAAAATCTAATCATGTGGATCTCGGAATCCACATGGGAACTGTGTGGCTCCAATGTCGATCTCTTTCTTCATGTGGCATCCATGATGTCAGTCATCTATGACAGTGTTCTCAAAGTGGGGTCGAGGGACGTCCCTCAGGGTTCCTTGAGGGAGTTATAAATGGTCTGTAACTCTGAGAGTGTACAAATGGAGTACATTGGTGGTTTGATAGCCACTCATATATGATATATCTTGATATCTATGGGGGAAAAATAAAATGAATAAATAACACTGAATATGTCAATCTTGATTTGAAGAGATGTCATGGTGTGGCTATTCATATTCACTGACACACAGGCCATTGGTGTTGAGGAAGCCATCAGCGACCAAACAGTTGTTTGCATGGTTGTTGCAGCAGTCATTAGCCTTCCCTTGGGGTGTGAGGTGTTGTGATGTTATTCTTGCCTCGGAATGCACTGACAGACCAGTAAACACGCTCATTTACGTATTACTCAGCTCTCCCAAATTAGAGCCGAGCTCTGATGACAAGAGCCGCGCCTCGCTGACACAGACAGACAGACAGCGCCACTGTGTGTGCAGCAAAATCCTGACTTTTACTGCAACTTTGAAAGTGTAAAAATGTATCTGTAAGGGTCAAGATTTGAGTGTGTATCTATCTCTCTGTGTGTGTGTGTGTGTGTGTGTGTGTGTGTGTGTGTGTGTGTGTGTGTGTGTGTGTGTGTGTGTGTGTGTGTGTGTGTGTGTGTGTGTGTGTGTGTGTGTGTGTGTGTGTGTGTGTGTGTGTGTGTGTGTGTGTGTGTGTGTGTGTAGAGCAGCTTGTGTATAAATTAAAGCATGCGTGTGTCCATTTTGTCTGCCTTTATATCGTGTGTGTTTGTTTATGCATGTATGTGTACAGTATGTTTGTATACAGTATGTACAGTACGTCTGAATGTATGTCATTATGTGTCTATTTTTAAATGTGTGTATGTGTGTGGGTGTGTATGTTTGTATGCATCTGTAGTTGGTTGTCCGAACGCCATAATCCCAGTTTAAAAATCACACGGCTCACAACAAAGCTATTCTGAAAACCTGCAAATGTACTTATTTGTAAGAGCTGTATACAAATCAATTCTAAAGCCTTTTAAAGTTTGATTCAGGGGAGTGAAATTCTACCACGGTGACCTTGGAATGTAATGCTCTAGACCTTAAGCCTCTAAATTTTGTACCAAGATAGTCCAAAAAGCTACCAAAAGTACCGCTCCTCCAGCTGTGGTTGACTTGATCTCTTGTGGGACGATTTACAACACAAACTAATGGAAGATTTCAAGGCTGCCTGAGAGAGAAGATTTTCCTTCATCAAAAAAAAAAAGGGAGGGGGTTTTAATCAATGGTATTTTTCACAGAAACTATGTCAGGTTTTTTTTTTTTCTCAAGCAAAGAGGAGGACGACAATAAATCAAATGAAGGGGCTCCATCCACTGGGCCAGGAGAACTGAAATCCAAACCAAGGCGAGGTTAATGGAAGTTCAGCTCAAGATTTATTTTAATTGTTCCATTGTAATTTCTTGGACTTAAACAAAATGTCTCCTTTGTTGAAGGCAGCCTCTAAATTATCCCACATCTGTACTGGAAACTGTAAAGTGTCACAAGAATTATTTTTTCTTTTCCTCTCTCTCTCTCTCTCTCTCTTTCTCTGTTGAATTAAGAGAGTGACACAGCGCTGGGGTCAGTGATTGAAAGCCCCATTCAGAGAGCAGAATATTGGAATTTTGCAAAAGGAAATGGGAATGTAATGTAATAGAGGAAACGGAGTACATTTACTTTATAGTTTTAGATTCATCTGGGATGGAATTTATTCAACTTTGACCTCTTTAACTTCAGCATTATGCCTGAGTTATACTTGGTTGCGCACCGAAAGTAGCCGATCTACAAGCTCACAACACATAGCTGCGCGACCCGTTATGAGCTTGTAGATCGGCTATTGTCAGTGCGTGACACCGGTGCACAACTAAGTATAAATCAGGCTTTGCCATTTGGATATACTCTATGTAAAATGTCGTATGATCTATTTACTCAAGATCCTTCCCTGAACAATTATTTTTTAAGGCTCTCATTTCAGGCACTATATTTTTAATTTATGTGGGGACAAAGTTTATTAGAACTGGCCATATACTTGGCCAAGAACAGATAATTTAATTAACATATTCTGCTACTAAGAGTTTCTTTGTATTCGTTGTTACTTAACAGAACCCATAAAACATTAACTATAAAGAAAGGTCATTGTTTATTTCACTTTATTGTTTGCACATGCCTTCCTTATTTTGCATATTGATATCAAGACAATCTTGCAAACTAAAGTGTGTTCTGTTGAGCTCAGTTATTATTTTACTGGCATCACATTACAAGCAATTAGTTAATCTCTTGTCATTGCCCTCTTATTTTCCATGATTAATATCCACCTTTGAACCCAAGAATAACGGAAACGCTTTTGTTTTCAGGATACGGTTTCATAATTTATTTAATATCAGACTGAAATATAAACTCTGCACTCTGAGGCCTGATTCAACATACTATAATCTGGTCTATAGAGGTAGTAGAACCAAATTTGGTTCACTTTGGTGTTGAACTAACAGGAATAACAGCCCTAAACCTTTTCAGAATAAAATTAAATAGAGAAAATAAGGATCATATTCATCATAATTTCATTTTAGGCCTTTAACTGATACTTTCCCCTCTGAGGGGAAAGTATCACAAAAGAAATATTATGGGAGAGAGCGCACAGGGTTAATTTAAGTCAGACTTGAATTAACACTGAGGATATTGCTGTGCACCTGACTCCGAGTGAAGGACAGGGGAACGTGAAGTTCAACCTTACAGCATGCACTGCCTCCCAGTGGGACGTAACGCACACAGGGCCCTGATCTCACAGCTTCTGCAAGCTGACAGGCAAATTAATTACACAACACAAGTGCTACACACTCATGCTGTACTAACTTTTAACAATAGTATATATAGATCAAAGGAACGGGCATAACCATTAGACAGGTGCAACATTGTTAAGCACACATTTGTGCCACGTACCCCCCCTCCCTTCTGCCCTTGATCAGCGTGCCAGCTTCCTGCTGCCCTCAACTGCTGCCAAGGAACTGCAAGTCCTTTTCTACATGAAACGGCACTGGTTGGGTGCGCACGCCCCAGGAAAAGCACGCCAGCCGCACAAAACACCCGGGGAATGTGTGTTTTGCGAACAGGTACCAGCCGACGAAGAGCCTTCCAGCCAAAACCTTGCTGTCTGCCCCTTTCCTGCCACCCCAGCTGTGCAACGGGCTATTTTTGAAGACCAAATTGCATGCTGGGATAGCGTTGACACCCATGAGCAGTCATCAGCATGTTTTCTCTTGCCTCTCTGTGTATGTACGTATCTGTGCGTGTGCGTGTGTGTGCGTGTGCGTGTGCGTGTGCGTGTGTGTGTGTGTGTGTGTGTGTGTGTGTGTGTGTGGGAGAGAGAGTGGGGGGGGTTAGTGGTGGGAGCTGATGATATTATTACTGATTATTGAAATAACCTCCTGCCACCTGTCTTGTGGTTGCCTCTGCCAAAGCCTATATAGCTATAAAACTGTTCCCCCTGCCAGTCATCAGTACACACACACACACACTGTCTGCCTGACACCTCCACTGAACTGCCAGTTGCTGCAGCAAAACTGATTGGCACAACTACTATATCTGTACCAGAACTGTCTACTGTATAATGCCTATAACATCTAAGTATAATTCTCATAATATCCAAACAGAATGCCTATAATATCTGAGTGTGTTTATATAGCATTCAAGTGTAAAGCTTAGAACATCTATGTATGTATAGATTGTTACCCGGGCATTTATCGTTGCACAAGGTTATTCAACCAAGGGCAGAGGCATCGGCCCGACTCCGAGCCGTAGGTGAGGGCTGAGGCCTGAGGCGGGACACTGAGGCAATACTTTGTTGAATAATCACTAGAGCCCGGTTGAGATATCAGTTTGGCCGATATATCCTCTGGCATAATTTGACTTTTTTGATGACATTGACATCGGCAGCCTATGTGTCCCGATTTCTTACCTTAAAAAATACATAGATCTCACAGTGTGTCTCACATTGAGAGCTTGTAAAATTGCCTACTTTTGAAAATCTAGGAATAGGGAAAATCTAGGAATCGGGCTTTAGTGGTAAAATAAAATGAAGCGAGGTTCCCAGTTCGATCCCGGACTCCCCCTCGAAGTGTCCTTGAGCAAGACGTTGAACCCATAATTGCTCCTGATGAGCCGGGTGGTGGTTTCTTCCGCCATTGGTGTATGAATATATGGTTGAATGTAATGTACAATCTATGTAAAGCGCTATATAAATGCACCATTCACCTTTTTTTAAGAAAAAATAAATACTATTTTAATTTTAATTTGTATCTATCAAAACGTTGAGTGTGACTGGCCAGCTCCTGCTGTCCAAGCCCTGAGACTGATATCACTTATTACCCTCCCTGTCTGTTTTAGACTGATATCACTTATTACCCTCTCTGTCTTTTTTCCCCTATCACTTCCCTCACCCATGGCAAATAAAGGCTGGGTAGGTAATGAAATAATTCATAATCTTTAAGTGGAACTGGTTATTGTAACCAAACATCTTAACCCCTTTATACTTAGTTGACCAGGGCCCCGAAGGCTCTATCATGTTGCGTCGCGACTCGCAACACAACGCCCTATGAGCTTGTAGATCGGTTATATCCACAGAAAGTTTGATCCAGAGTAGGAAAACTAGGGTTCATGTGGGTTTGTGTGGTTTATTGAGTCAAAAATGTGCTTTCAGGCCAATCAGATTCCACATTAGGGTCAATAATGCCCGATGCCATTTAGTGTACTACAGTATCTGGCATGGGTCAGGAGGTCCATCTTGACTCATCACCTTTGCCACGGGATCACTCCACTCCTGCCTAGGTTCAAATCCCCTTCCACTCTAAGTATGGGAGCTCATGTAGCTCACACCAGCCTGGCTCTGCCTTGTCTCTTTAACACCTCTTCAGCCCGAGTCCAGACAAAACGCTGAGCCAGCAAATCTCCTGCTACCCAGTACAAGGTCTTCATCACCCCATGGTCTTTATCACCCCGAGGGACTGCATGCTCAATTGAAACTGGAACTCAGGCTTTTAATGTTACAGTAAGTTCATCTAAGTTACACTGGTTTCATACAGTATAAGTGTGTGGTTGAGGTGATGCATCATGGTTTGCCACATCGTAAAAAAAAGTCCCTACGAATCTTATTATGCTCTATTATCTTGCTGCAAACATGCTTAGTATCGCTGAGTAGCAAACACACACACACACACACACACACACACACACACACACACACACACACACACACACACACACACACACACACACACACACACACACACACACACACACACCAAACATCAATAACTGCTGCTACAACTCCTATACTCCATGTATTCCATGTACATAATAACACATGCAATCATATTTATTCATAAATATTGATATTTACTTTAACAGCCTACATTGTTTCTACAGATTGTATATCCTTTACATTTCAACTAAATGTATATATCGTCGGTGTCCAGCCGGGACCAGCTAACTCCATTTTCCGTTTTTTTTTTTTTTTTTTTCATAAATCGACGCTATTGAACACCCTTCACATCTGTGTAAAAAATCTAAACATTTGAACCAATGAAAAGTATTAAAAAGCGCCTCAGACGAAAACTCCCAACTCCATTGGATCCTCAAACTGTCCGTCAAAAACAAACAACTCCCCCCTCTCCTCTACACAGTGCTACAGCACAGCATTAGCAGTGCGCAGTGAACGAGGAGGAACAACACGTGAACAGACTCCCCGTAGTCTGTTAAAACTATGCAGTGTACCTGTTTATCAAACAGCACTGACGCTAATGTTATGAAAACAAGTAATTATATTTCTAAAATCTATGAAGTGTTTAATGAGGAGAGCATTGTGATAAGAAGAAAGACGTTCATAGCATTTCTGTCGCGCTAGTGTTCTACTACCTCTTAGCAGAAGTTATTGTAATATTTAAAGTCCTGATTATTGTTGTAGGCCTATATAATAAGTGTCATGAAGCATCAGGGCATTAATTCACACGTTGTTGTGATGCATCGTGAGCTTGGAGATCCATTGTTAGCTTTTGGGAATCTGTACCCTTTTGAAACCTCTCTCAGCAGCGAGTGGAGCTACTGTTGTTTGGACACCTAACTCCATTTCAGCTTGATTTCTGCTCGTCTGAAACTTCTAACTCCACTCGCGCTGGGTAAAGTGTTGATTTACCCGCGATTTGGGTAAAGTGTTGATAATATACAGTAATGACACATGCAAGTATCTCACAATATATACAGTCACTATACCAACTTTGACGAGGTAGTATTGCTTTGTTTTAAAAATATAAGGTTTTCTTCATTTTCTGAAAAACGTATATCTTGTTTTTTCGTTTCCTGAACAATGAGCGTTTTGGAGTTAGCAGTTTCGTGCTGGACAGCAGAGATATATAATACAAGAAAAGTGTGCTCCTACGGTTCAAGAGTTATAGGCCAAAACGTGAAGTGGGCTGTTGTAGCACCACCATGACGAGATTTGAAAAAAATGGGATGGAGGTTCTTCCTTGACTTGGTGGGAATGTGCAAAGTTTCCCAGCAATCGGGCGCTGCATTCATGATGTGTGGCACTTTGTGCAAAATGGCCACCCCCACAAACTTTGGAAGCCAATCATAGCAAATTTATATGGTCAATTTCCAACTGCATGTGATACCATGCAAGTGGTATCACAAGCATGTGATAACAAGAAAGAAAGAAAGAAAGAAAGAAAGAAAGAAAGAAAGAAAGAAAGAAAGAAAGAAAGAAAGAAAGAAAGAAAGAAAGAAAGAAAGAAAGAATTCTGACTTAAGTGTTGCTGGGGTTGCAGAGGTGATTATACAGCATTGTGCACTGTGAAATCCTCAGAGTTAATTTATCCATAAGTAACTTAGAGTGTACATTTGTAACAAAGTGTAGGTGTGTAGGTTAACACTAATATGGATGCCCATTGTTTACCGGAGACTGATCTGCCATAAAATATGCTATAGGCATCAATGTATTGAACATACATTTCTCTTTACTCAGCTCACTCAACTCTTCCCGCGTGTAGTCTCATGCACTTGCAGTCGCCTCTATTTGTGTGTCTGTCTTGCAAAAGTGTTGACCACGTAGACAGACAGACAGACAGACAGATAGACACACAGACAGACAGAAGAAATATTTGTGTCTGTTTTTGTATGTCTGCGGTTGTCGACTTCACAACTCTGTGTTTCAAAGACAAACGGGTATAAGCGGACACACCACTACACTCGTCAGGGCAGGACATGCTGCCAAGCATCACACCCGCCAAGACCACAACTATGTCACCTTCCAAGATGGAGGTGATTAAAAGCCACCACTCCTATAATTGACCCAGGGACCCAGACACTGATATTTCACACTGTCTTGATTTCATCCACGGAGCTACGTGCTTCAATCCCATGGCGTCCATCTTGTACACGTAAGAGATAAGTGTCGCAGGCCCCCGGTGACATTACCCCACTCGCACAGTTTAGCACTGGATAGCATTAGCTGTTAACGACCTTTCTAACTAAAAGTGGTGATTCAAACGGATAGCATTTAGGCCCATAAAACCACCTTGGAAACATTCCACTATGCAAGGCTTCGGGGTCTTAAAAGGATGTTGAAGAGTGAAGACTCTGATGTGCAGCGAACGTGTGGGTCCGACTCTGGTCAACACACATTTAATTGTAACGCTTTTCAAGTCAACACATGTTGTGTTGTTGATGTTAACATAGTGTAAAGTGGCAAATATGTAGACATGTCCCGAAGTTAAGAGGAAATGTGTTTTTATAGTCATTAATATCAAACTAAATGTTACAAGTTTGCCACTGCAAGTTGTGCTTTAGTCAAAAATGTAATACAATTAAACACAATTAAATAAGACACCTTAAAGTCACGGACACGAAAGTGAGATTAATTTCAGCACAAATTCGGATTCGGCTGGCAACAACACATACAGTAAGCTGCAGACAATATGGACAGTAAAGTGCAACAGTGACATAAATGTTCTACAGTATAATATATTTTCAATTTAATAGGACAATTAGACCTTATTATAGAAGAGGGTAGTGTAATTGGGCATATACTTTAGGATGCAAAAGCCTAAATTCAGGCTTCATATGCAGTATATATAGTTCTTGTCTCATTATTTTACCAATAATATTTGGTTGTGACATCCTGCTTTAAATACCAAACCATGGCATTCCATCTTTACGACCAACAACTGTCTCTCTGGTCCCAGTATGACCTTGATATACGTATTTGTCAATTTCTTGCCAAATGAAGTCATTGCTGAGAGTAAGCTAATATTAGCATTTATAGTTTGTTCTGTGGTCATGATATGAAACCTGCACCTACTGTAGTATGTAACAAGCATAGTGGTATTTGATTACAAGGGAACTAAATGTAGCAGTGTAATTTATCAAATGAACGGCAGATATAGGTACCATAGATGCATGATTGGAGATAAGACTAAGATCCATTACATAATAATAAGAAAGCCTTGATGTAAACTAAATGGGTCTTTTAAGTATTTTGCTAAGGGTAAAAGATCTTTCTTACAGCAGGTGTGATTGAATAAATATGTTGTGTTCAATTCCACCCTTAAATCCACCTAACATTGTCTTTGTCATTAGTTTTGGCTAAACTGTACTAATACCTGGGGAATGTAAATGTTGTTGTTGTAATTAAAATGACTTGGATTTTGAACTATTTCACAGTTCTTTGTCAAATGTCATTCTAGAGAGAGAGAGAGAGAGAGAGAGAGAGAGAGAGAGAGAGAGAGAGAGAGAAAGAGAAAGAGAAAGAGAGACACACACACACACACACACACACACACACACACACACACACACACACACACACACACACACACACGCATGCACGCACACGCACTTAGGTCTTCTTGCATGAATTTGTCTCCTTCCTTGATGGCGTTCAGCACCCATTCTTATTTTGGGCTCCGTTACCATATCTGAGTCAAATTGAGATGTTTAACGGGCCTCTAGATTAGAATTCTGACAGGGCGTACATTTATTACATGATAAACAGTGGGTCACTGTATATGGCCCACTTATGGTCTGCCAGGCTAGGACTGCCGTGCTGTAAACGTAGGTAACAGAAGGTCAAGGGCTGCTTGGGCATGATGAGTGACAGTTTTGGCAGCACATGACAGACTCTGAGCCTCTCTGATAGGTAATAAAAGCACACAAATTAAAAGCCATGTGTGGCGCCCAAGCCTGGTGACATTTACGCACCAATAGCTCTGCTTTATGACAATGAGTTGGCCAAAACCCACGGCTGTGGTCTTAACATGTCATTGACCTCTTTCCCTCCCAATTATAGCTGCTTGCATGGGGGCATCCTTGTCATTTCTGGAAGGATGTTGTGACGTGGTGAGCATTTACATTTAAAGAAATGCCAAATTAAGTAGTGAGGCCTGATGAAAACTAATTACATAGCTGGCCTGTATCAGTTCATGCCCTCTATAATGTTTGTTTTTCATCAGAATGAAGCAACATTCTGATTGACTATGAAAGCTAATCGAACAGATGTTAGATATGAGGTTTCATAAACTTTTAAAACATTTGCATGCCGGACCGGTATCACGGTTAGCTTCTACAGCGTATTTGTAAATTCATCAAGCAGATGTTGCCATTTCCAAAAAACATATAATATATATATGTATGTATATTCCCCGAGATATATTATAAAAAATAGAAAATCAGCAGTCCAGTTGCATTAACCTTAAACTACTTAGTTGACTGGAGACCCCCGGAAGTCTATACTAGGCCCCCTCCTTTTTCCCTCTACACCATATCTCTTCACCAAAATTAGCCAATCTGCTTTTGGTAGATCTGTTATCTTGTAGATGGGCCATTTTCGCTGAATGTTCACCCCAGAATAGCAATGCTATAGGGTTTGTGTGGTTAACTTAGAATTGTCTGTTTGCAACATGGCCTGGAGTTATTTGCCTCATATGCCCTGTAGTCACACTGGGTGCTTGGGTGTCACAAGGCCGCCGTCAAACCTCTCGGAATTGCCCAGCACTTCCACGCCACAGCTCTTTGGGATGGTAATTTACGCTGCGCGCACAGCAGCTCAGCAACATGATGTAAAAGGATAGCTAGTTGTCGGCAGGGGATACAAGCTGAGCGACAACGTTCAACGGCCTTCTCATTCCGAGACTAATCCTCGCTTGTTTGTCCCTGAGCTCACAAACATCGGGGTCAGGTTTCTACCCATGCAGCACTCCCCCCTGCTCAAGGACTGTTGACAGGGAAGCACTGCTGCTAATATTGTTCAGTCTTGTTATGAGTTGACCATGATGTGGTAGCGAGGTGATTTTCATGGACTCGCCTAATCATCACATCTGATATATGGGGCAGGGATCTACTGTCGATTTGGTCTTCTTGGGTTTCCACATACTTTTGCTTTCACACCTCATAGCCTTATATACTGTACATAGTGATAATGCTTTGTTGTTGTCTATTTGTAATTGTCTTTATAACCTTTCTTATGATTGTTATTAATTGTTTGTGATTTATATAGTTGAAAAACAGCATTATACTGTGTCATCGCTCACTGTCATCCGAGCATTGTATCTATTTCTCATTCAAGGACGGTCAAACACTGCTGTTGACTGAAAGTATTATTATTTTGTTACTTGTTTGACTCTTTACATTCTGGCACAGGCCTTCTCCTAAATGGTCTCTTGCTGCCCTCTAGAGTGCTTCTCAGTTCCCTTTCTATCTGATTTGCTCCTGTAAATAGACACAGACATGCTTGCTTACAAGTATGCATGTCTGTGTGCAGAGTGTGTACACACACACACACACACACACACACACACACACACACACACACACACACACACACACACACACACACAGTAGCGGTCACACTGGGGTTCCATTGGTCGCTCCCTAACCCTCTCTCCCAAAGCTAAACAAGGACATTCCAAATATGTCACAACACGCAACATGCTAAGGACACAGGGTTCTCCCTGGAACAAAGACAAACCCCCACTTATGAGTGAAAGAAAAGGCTGTGACTCCATGGAAAGCAAAAGCTAGCACACAGCACATACAAAAGAACATACAATATACAAAATAATTTACAGGCTACATAAAATGTAAATCACTGTAAGGCATTTAGATCAGAGGTATTTCATTCACCTGATTTATTTTGGGATCAATTGTACAGTATATTATCTGACATTAAATATCGTTGGTGTCAGAAACCTTGTATCTCCGCATTTCAACTTTTTATGTTTCTTTGTAAATGAATGCCTACTTCGTTGTAAAATAGTGTCATGCAAAAGTAGCAAAAATAGCTTATAGTCTGCTATTTTTGAAAGATTTAGAAAAGTATAATGAAAGTGATTAAGTGTGTCTGTGGGTTCTATAAACACTTAACCAATGAAAACTATTAACAAAAGCTTGTGACTATAATAATTACATTAGATTAGATTTCCTGAAAAAAGTAACCGTTTGGAACATACAAGGTTTCCACCCGACAGCAACGACATAATACTTAGTGTGGGAATTTATCATAACCTAGCCTTCACCCATTTGGAATGGAGGTGAAACATTCCTCTGAACAGGGAGACGTGCGATCCTGGACCCTCCATATCTATTAAATAAGACATAACAAGTCTAATAATAGCACTGCCTCCCGGTCAGGGATCATCAATATGTCCGTACACGGACAGATGTGTCCGTGGCAAGACTTGGCCTTGTCCGTGGCAATTTTTTGTTTTTTTACATAACATTATAATGTTCTTATTTTGATCATAAGATCCAATTACTGAGTGTCAGTCTCTGGGTTTACTTCAGAATATGTATGACACTGATTTACTATGACACTATGGCACATTAGGAGTTCACTAGGACAGCGGTTCTCTAACTTTTTATTTCCAACAACCCCATAACTCTGAGAGTGCACAAATGGACCTTGGTTCCATTTGTGCACTCTCAGAGTTACAGACCTGTAAAGGTAATTTAAGCCTATAGCTCTTTATGTGTTTCTGGTAATATTATTGTCTGCTCATTTGTATGTCCATGGCAAAAATTTAATTTTGACAAAAATATCCACCATAAGCCAGCATGGCGATGGCCCCTGCTCTCGGTCCAATCTCTAGCCATCGATAGCAAAGCCACCAGGTGTGTACTTCCTGAACCAATGCTTAGCTTCATTGTCACTGGTAGTGTTTGTGAATCAATGAATGCATTTGTATTTTGTGTCTTGTCTTAAGACCGATCCCTTACGCCGGAATTATAACGTAAAACACCAAAATCGAAATGATAAAAGCTTACATTGCAGCTTTCAATAACTGAAATCGGCATGATAATCACATTTTATACCAAGAAAATATAGAAATAATAATATTCATAACACAAGAGCCAAAATAACTGTCACATACTGTATATGTTCTCTTTGTTTTCTTATCACAAGCTTTCTCTAAATATTCAGCAAATGCAAATACCTTGCCTTCAAAAAGTAATCCAGATCCAAGCTCTATGACTTCCATCATGAAATAAAAGTTAAATATTTGCAAAACAAAACATGTGGAAAATGTTTTGTGTGGAATTACTAAGTTAGCCTACTGGTTGTGTGCACAAGAAAGTTTGTAAGATTGTCACTAAACACACACACACACACACACACACACACACACACACACACACACACACACACACACACACACACACACACACACACACACACACACACACACACACACACACACACACACACACACACACACACACACACACACACACACACACACACACACACACACACACATCCATACAGACAAACCCTGTTCTAGATGGCCTTCGGCCCCATGATATCTTTGTGGGCCCCTGTTAGCAGCATTGGGCCCCTAAAAATCTTGCTGACCATCTCCCTCAGTCCTGGTCAGCACCATACATTGCAATCATGAAACAACTCTTGGAAAACATGATGCCGCTTCAGTTTTTTTCCCTTATTTTTTGGGGGGGGGCTCAACCCCAACCTCCGTCACCCCCCGGCACAGATCCTCACGCACACACATAGTGATGCGATGACGTCTTCACGGCCAGGCGTGCAGGGAGCTGCCGGGTGTCTGTGGAGAGGCCTGCACGTCCCCCCAGGTAAGCCTCTGTCAAACCACAGACAGATTAAGCAGCATGAAGAATAACAAACCAGAGGACAGGACACATCCCAGAGTTCCACCTGAAGGCAAATGGACACCCCCTCCCCCACCCCCACTCCTCTGAAACCTGTCAAAATACTGACGGAGGACTTAAAGATTGGGAATACCCCCAAGAGATGAGCGAACGGAACAGAACGGAACAGAACAGAACAGAATGGAAGAGGACATGAACCAGACGTCTGCCAGTGCTTTATGATTTTTTTTTCTCCTCCTCCTCTCTGTGGAAATATGTATGACGTGTTCCGGCCTTTGACAAGTTTCAAGTGTTAATCGCATAAGAATGGCATGTCTGCGGTAACAGGATGTGGTTGGTTTGTTATGGTTGGAGGGTCAAGTTTTTCTTAACGTTTTGGTGTCTCTTAATCCACCCTTACACTCTCTCAGAGTTAAATTAACAGTGGGGATTTCACTATGCACCAGTGATCTATCCAGATGTGTCTATGTTTTTTTGTTTGTCTGCCTGTCTGTGTGTCTGTCTATCCATCTGCCCCTTAGTCTTGTCTACCATATGTCTCTCCTTCCATCCGTCTACACATGCGCCGTTCCATCCAATCATATGACTTGTATCCTTTACCGGACGGGAACCCGTGGCACGACAATGACCTTGTTGCGAGGGGGACAGTGTTGACTGGTACACTGTCCTCTTTTAGACTGCTGAGTGGCTCATGTAGCGTGGGCGAGGTGTTGGCCGGCCTCTGGGGTCCTCAAGCCATCTGTTTGAGGTCCTGCTTGTGTGTGTGTGTGTGTGTGTGTGTGTGTGTGTGTGTGTGTGTGTGTGTGTGTGTGTGTGTGTGTGTGTGTGTGTGTGTGTGTGTGTGTGTGTGTGTGTGTGTGTGTGTGTGTGTGTGTGTGTCCGGGAGGGGTGGGACGGGGTGTTGGGTGGGGGCTTTGATGTGTGGCCGTTTTCTGCTTAATTAGGTCCGGAAAACAGGACCTCATCAAAAAGCAGCTGCTAACGTCCCCATTAAGATATGATCACACACACACATACACACAACGCATGCAGATGCACAACTGCAGACACGTACGAACACAGGCACATAGACACAAAGCAGAAACAAAAAAGCAGAGCCAAAGACAGAAATGCACACACACACGCACTCACACACACACACACACACACACACACACACACACACACACACACACACACACACACACACACACACACACACACACACACACACACACACACACACACACACACACACACACACACACACACACACACACACACAGTCCCTCTCACTCCTGAGAGTTACAAAAGCTGTTTTAAGGAGAATAAAAACATAATTGGATGTGTACGTGAGTGTCTGTGTGCTTGAGCATGGATGTGTGCCCATGTGTATGTACAGTACAGTATTCATATTCTCAAATGGAGTCTATGTGTGTGTTTCTACACTGTATATTGCACATACATGAATGCATGTACATGCGCATGAGTGGATGCATTTCCTTTTGTGTAAAAAAGGAACCAAATGGACCCTTGCGGGTCCATTTTTTACATTTGTACACACTCAGAGTTATGGAGGTCCTTGAAATTAAAATGTTTGAGAACCACTACTGATTATGGATGTCATGAAGGAGAATACGGTTTTATCAGACACCTAACAGAGCAGTTATTGGCCTGCAACAACACACAGCCGGCACAACACTACAACACCACCACAGCCACAAGACCACAACACAACAAGTTCACCAGGAAGTGCATTTCTGCATCTCACACCCCGAGTTCACTGTTTGTCATATTTTTTCTCCCTCACAAACAACAAAGTTGTAAACTGGAGGGAAATATACTTAACCACACTGGACAGCTGCCAAATTTCCACAGGGCATTAGCAGCCAACTGGTGCAGGCTCATTAAAGCGCAGAAAAACCTATAACCATTAAAAGGCCATTAGGCAGCATGTAATTTTGTGGAACTAAATGGCGGAGAGTAATCAAAAGCACATGAAGCCCAGCTGGGCGACTGGGCAAACTGTTTCAGTTTGGGGGGAATCCATCATCGACAATGGCAGCTTTTTGGGGGGTCAATTCTCCTTTCCTCTCTGTCACTATTGCTCACTGTCTCTCCCTCTTGTCTCTTGTCGCAGAGCGTTTTCGCTTTTGACGCGTTTGATCGGCTCTTTCCGATCGAAACATCATAAATATCGTCAATGCCACAATCCTCTCCGTGACTCTATTTTTTCGTATAATCGTTTAACTCCCTATATACTTCGGCACACAATGAAAAGTGAAAATCTACAAGCTCACAATCTAGAAGATCTACAAGCTCACAAGGTGTTGCATCGCGACATGTTGTGAGCTTGCAGATCGGTATTTTTCCTTAATAAGCGAAATTTTGATTTTGATTTTAATTGAACGTTTTTTTTTATTCAACTCTTAGAATGACACGCCCAAAATAGGGATGCCAGGTTGAATGTGGTTAACACAGCTGACTGTGTTCAAAACTCTGTCCTCTGGATTTCATTAGTCCCTCGGTCCAACGCCAAAACACCTGCAGTGCAACCTTCAGAGCCAACATCAGTCACAATTTGTAAACGACTCGAAGACCACCTCCACCAGAAAATGCCTTTCAAACCTGATCAATAACAAAGGATCAATCAGCAGTTCAAGGGGGATTCTCAGTCAGCTCAAAACAGAGTGGTTTTATGAAAGACGGCCATCCAGGGCCTTGTAAAATGTGTCAAATGTTCAGACCAGCTTCATGCAAGTGGCCAACGACACGCAGGGCTGGGTTTATTATGTGTAAAATGTCATTAGCCAAGTCAAGGCACATATTTCTAGGCTTGTTCTGGCTTTGCAGGACGACGGTGACAAGCCAGACTCTGGTTAGTCAAATTAGGGCTGCATTTGGACTGTCATGCCTTTAAGAGATTTAAATTGACAGCAGGGCACCTTGTTTCAATCAAAGGATATTTGTACTCACAGTGAAACATTGTGCACATTTGGTTCTCTCCATCTTGAAAGCTGCAGGTCTCAAGTATACTTGGCCACCGTTGTCCTGGCGATACTCCCCTCAAATGCAGTGCTGTGAGGGGGGAGGAGGGGGTGACGTGACGGGTGAGAAGTTATGCACATCCAAAAAATCGTTATGTTTATTTATCCAAAGAAGGTTTGCTGAGCACACATGGGACGCCCAAATTGACGCCCAAATTTACAGCACATGGTCAGGTCCACTCACGGCCCGGTTCAAAAGCAACTTTTACACAGCAAAATCCCTCAGTGTTAAAGTATCAATTTGTACACTCTCAGCATTACATTAACACTGAGGATTTTATGTGTGTACACATAGACAGCCAGTCAGCCAGCACTACACCGCCACCGGTTTGTTGAAAACAACACATTTAATGAGTTAGTTCCACAATGTTACTTGCACAAATGTACATACTGCAGATAAGTGTAACTGATGCATACTGTATGCATGCCTTCTGCACATTCGATAAAGTGTGAATCAATTGCTGCTAAAGATATTTTACCATACCTGCCCTTAAAGAGCTTTTATCATACTGTACCTGCCACTCTTACCGGTACTACTTAATTTTGCATTTTGTTTCGTATTTATATTTTCATATTTTTCTTATTCTTTTATTTCAGTATATCCAATATGATTATACTATTAATATGATTGTTGTTGTTATCTTGTTGCTATATATTAGCACAGTCTTGTGGAACATTCATGAGTGAGCGAAAAAAAAACTTTTCGAGGCTCAACAAAGTTAACATGCTTTAAAATGCACTCCGAAAGCAGCGTAACAGCGAGTGGATATTCTCTGCTTTTACAAACACAAGGAGGTGACATCAGTCTTTTCTCAGCCGCCCCCATCCCTCCCCATGCCTCATTTACTGCAGGCAAGCATTCAGCTCTTTTCACAGCTAATGCACATGAGTGCAACGGGAAGCATGGACTGCTTATGTGCTCCGTCCTGCCCTGCCCACTCTTCTCAATGTCATGCAGGGTATAGGGGACAGAGGGGAATCCCATTTCTGTACACACATCAGTCAAATCCTGAGTGTTAATATATTTGTTGCTCACTGAGATTGTGCAAATGGAAACAAATGGACCCCATTTTCTCTCAGAGATCAATTAACACTGATGATTTTACTATAATTTGCAATTTACAGTTGAACCCATTAATACCGGGAAAGCATGTGTCATTTTAGATTTCTTTGCAAATCTATATATTGTAAAGTGAAGATTTTTAACTCAAATCTTTGCTTCTGGGGGGGGTCCCTGGAACAAAATATTTTGAGATGGGGGTCCGCGGCTATCTCAGATCTTAATGGGTTAAGCTTATCCAGAGCGACTTACAATAAGCAAGGTAAACCCGTCCATCTAATGCAGATAGACAGTTTAGCACCTCAGCAAACTAGGATCACAGGTAAACCCAGAACCTATAGGATCAGTCTAAACAAAGTACTATCAAAATAATAATCTGTACATTGAAGCTAGTATAGGATACCGGCAAACAATGAACCTAGCATCTGTCTAAATAGCATGCTAACATCTGTACAAACTTTGACTATACAGTTACAAATGCTTGACGGGATGTTTGAAATCGGGGTGATATCTGATCTGATATGATGGTGACGCCACTTCTCTGAACATTCGCACTTGGCTAGAACCATTTGATCTCACATCACTCTGTTTATTCTGTTGTTTATTCTCATTTGTACACTCTCGGAGTTAAATTAACATTGATGATTTTACTATGTAAAAAACTTTGACTATGGTTAAAAATGCTCAAAGGGATGTTTGAAATCAGGATGATATCTGATCGTTGCTGTCGTGCAGAAAACGTGTATCTCCATATTTCAACTTTTTTAATGCATCATACAAGATCGTCGATGTCGCTCAAAAGTAGTGAAAATAACAGATCTACAAAAGTAGATTGTCTATTTTCACTATTTTAATTTTTTTTCTAAAATAATAATAAAAAAGCAACGGTTTTGGACATACAAGGTTTCCACCCGACAGCGACGATAATGATGTTGACGCCACTTCTCTGGACATTCACACTTGGCAAGAACCGGTTGATCTCACATGCCTTTGTTTTTTCTACAGTAATATTTCCCCCAGGCTCTACATGTGTTTTTTAAACGATTATCTTTACATCACATAGGTCATTAGCTGGATTTCACCCCAGGACAGTGGGAGTATATGTGATACGTGCTCTCTTGGGCTTTCTGGTCTCAGACCCCCCCCCCCCCCCTCCAATACTTCTCAATTTCGCCATATGACTCACAAAGTATGTGATACAAGACTGGATTGTGTCCAAACTATGTACAAATTCCAACCACAATGCAAGCGTGGCCACGTTGTGATGTGGTCCGGGTCTATCGGATTACAAACTGTCTCCGAATCCAGTCGGGGTCCAGACAGGCCATTTAATACGGCCCACCGTGATTGCATGATAAAAGTCAAATGACAGGTGTAACCATAGCCTTATGCATCTGAGCACTGTGTTTGCTCATGCATTGGTTAACTGGCGTATTGTATTTTCACCTTTGGAAATACTAGAGGATTACAAGGCATACTGTACTGTTTAAACTGTTTCTGTGCTGTGTTATCTCTATTCTCGCTAAATCCCTTTCAATAGAAATATGTATATATATATATTATATTACCATAACTATTATAAAATTGCTATATATTATATAATACTGTAAAGCTATTACATTACATTAATATAAAGCACTGGTTCTCAACGTGGGGTCTGGGGACCCCCACGGGTCCTTTATTAGGGAGTTCCAGGGGATCCCCAGCAAAATGAGGAACAGTTTAAGCCCTATTTAATTTTTTGGGCTATTAAAAAACAGTTGATCTGAGCAACACAACGTGTAGTGTTGTGAGCTTGTAGATATGCTATATTTCCAAAACATGTTGACAAATGTTGACTCCCATGTTCAGATGGGTTCCGCAGTGAAATATGTGTTTGACAACCCACTACCATAATGCATCATGTAGAACACTGTTTCCCAAAAAGTGGGTCGGGCCCAGGTGTGGGTCGTGGAACCATTTTTATGGGTTGCGAAAAAAATATCCGTACATAAAAAGTTATATTGTTTCAAAAGATTTTCAGAAAAAAAAAGTTCAAATCAAATATTTATTTTAAAGAAGTAGTGAAAATAGCAGCTCACAACATGGCGCAAAGCGACAGGTTGTGAGCTTGTACATCTGCTATTTTCACTAGTTTGGGTCCTGGGGAGTATCAAATTTCCCTTTTGGGTCTTGAGCTAAAAGGTTTGGGAACCACTGATATAGAAAATACATTTTCTATTGTTAATATCTGTACAACAGTTCAGAACTTGAGAGTCGGTGCTCTTCCAGTGCCTTGAGAGAGTTTGAAAGTCACCCATGCTGAACTTTAGAGTGAGGACTTGTTACTATGGACATGCAAATCCAATACCAGTTTTATTTGTGTCTTTGTTGGGGGAAGGATGTCGCAAATCCAACTCAATTTAGTTAATTTCATTTATTTTACTGACTCATTGGTATGATGCCAAGGGTTTTATATGTGCGGGCAATCTAATCTGGGAGATGAAGGTTTGTGCATGAAAGAGACAGTTTGTCTCGTAAAGGTGTGGCTGACGTGCCTTTGCAAAAGACAGCAAAGTTTGGATCCACAACTTTAGATCAACCTCGTTTATAAAAAAGGCTTGTGGAAGTAGAGTTATCCCTTTTCCCTTAAGACTAGTGCTGAAATTTGAATTTAAGTATTTTAGTACCGCAGACAATTTGCCAACATCAACCTATACTTCATATACTGTAACTATATTATACGTTACATTTACAGAAAGACACATTGCTATTATACAATACCAGGAATAATTTATCTGAAACAGCTCCGTTCATTTCATTTATATGTTAAGCGGCGGCTTACGTGCCACTTCTAGATAGAGTTCCTATCATTCCAGGAATGATTTAGGACAGCCATCCTTCTCACATTGTATACTCTTCTTTTCCAGGATTAATTGTGAGGGCTGTGGTTGTGAAGCGCTCAACTATACAGGTTCATTTTGAGCTTTGAGTTATGGGCAGTTTTTACGCTTCAGGCAGTTTCTCACCATTTGAAGTTAGGAAGAAGATGTGGAAAGTTTTGCTAATCCAAAGGAAGAGAATGTAATATCACGTAAAAAACTGCTTTAGAGACACAAATAATTCACATTATATCAAACTTAGTTACTCAACAGTTAGCTAATTAAAATTCTGTATTTTACGGTAAAATACAGAATTTTTATTAGCTACTACAATTTTAATTGGCATTTTAGAATGAATTAGAATTCAAATTAATTAGTATTACAATCACGATTTATCTGAATTAGAATTGTAGAATTGAATAAGCTAGACTGTCAAGTACTCATAATGCAATCATAACACTTTATAAAGCCTTTTATAATGACTTAAAAGCTCAATATCATAATACTTCATAATTACTAGTCACTCATAGACTCACAGACAATAATTACATAATGCATTATAATCACTTTTGTGTGTGATTATAAGT
This sequence comes from Gymnoscopelus microlampas, assembly GCF_963454915.1. Taxonomy (NCBI): domain Eukaryota; kingdom Metazoa; phylum Chordata; class Actinopteri; order Myctophiformes; family Myctophidae; genus Gymnoscopelus; species Gymnoscopelus microlampas. The sequence continues at coordinate 25,426,596 of NC_139950.1, forward strand.
CAATATAAGGGGCAATTGAATGGATTAAGTAAAGGGGAAAATTATGTTTAAATGCAAGAACAACACACAAAACATTTCTATTTTACATCTCCAGGAATGTTATGACTGTACTTAAAGCACTCAATTCGGTAAAAATATTTACTCATGACCCACAACCAACCTACAATTGGAAAACAATGGTTTAGGCGAGTCATTATTCTACCTTTTTTTCTTCTTCTTTTTTCTAATCCCAAAATAAATATGAAGCCAATAATGAATCACCAGCTCTGCAGCTCATGAATGTGAATTCTCAGGCTGCTTCCATTTCAAATCCCCCAGAGGTGAGGATGGATGGATGGTTGCATCAGGCCATGTGATGGATGGGGCTTAAGGTCTGTCACTACCTGTGAAGGATTGTCCTGAGAGCTGACACACACTCTATTTCCACAGTGCAACCGCACTGAGCCGTATACCCACTCACTGCAGTCACACAGTGGAAAGAAAACCTTGAATGAAAAGCGTGTGTGTGTGTGTGTGTGTGTGTGTGTGTGTGTGTGTGTGTGTGTGTGTGTGTGTGTGTGTGTTAGCTCTCTCGAAAATCTTGATTGACAAATAGCGTATGGATACACTCAAATTTAAACCCTGTGGAGCTCACCCTGAGCTTCTCCTGTGTTTTGCTATTTGTTGTACGTTATAGGGCTTAAGTGGTTAAAGAAGCCACGTTGAATTCTGGGAAACAAGACATAATTATAACAGTGGTATTTATGGAATCTATTAAAAGATCACATCTAAAACTGAGTAGATGGCCCATGGGCTTTTTGCCATTAGTATATTTGATTACAATAGCACATGTATTCTATCACTGTACACTGGCCCAATTTCAAAGGGTGCTGGACACGCACACGACATCTCTGCATTACAATAAGACACAAAATGATGCACGCACTGCACCATAACCACACCAGGACCTTAGGTATTGTAGTATGTGTAGAGTACAGTACTATACAACAGAAAAATAACTCTCTGCCCTCGCCTGCCTGAGCTGTGTGTCCCTTGGCTGTGTCAGCTGCTTTAGCCACCCCCTAACTGGTCTGATTTACAAGGGATGAAAAAGGGGAGTTAAGATGTTAGTCGATGAACAAGAGCCATGCTAGCTTTCAGCACTGTCCGTGCTCGGCCGCAACAGTATTTCACCGCCCACACAACAAATCTACGACTGCCGCGTACAGCAGTGGGACTCAGACATGTGGAGGAACGTCAAGCCAAGCCCTGCAGACTCATTCAGACACAACCATCCAGTGCAGAAACAGCTAACAGTATGAGATGCACAAATGTATGAATAGTCAGTCTATCGTCTACAGTCTATAGTCAGTCAGTCTAATCTTCTCATAGGCTTATATACAGTATATTTCTTATCCATAGTGTCCAGTATCCATTTAACTTTAACCACTTAAACACTACATACTTCGCTGACTGGGGTTGCGATGAGTTGTGAGCTTGTAGATGCTAAACTTTTTGGCCCACAATAGGGTTCATGTGGTTAATTAATGTTAATTGAACCCTTATGGGTCAATTTGTACATTCTCAAGTTACATGCACACTCAGGATTTTTGGCCATGTCCAGCATGCAACATCTCCCCCTAACAGCCTCACAGCATCACCCTCTCTCCTCTCTCTCATGTTCTCCTTCGCTCTCACCACCCTGTGGTTTCATCCCACGTTTCCCCACCCACCTCCCTCCCCGCCATGGATGTGTGGGAGGTTGAAAGGCCTCACTGTGCACCCGTTCTCACACTCACTACATCATGTGCACGGCGAGAAGGAAACAGTAACCCGATATCCGGAGTTTCCCCTCAATTTGCCTGAGTTTCGTCTCTCCCTCAGGTCCACCTCTTGGCTTCAGCCTCCGTGATTCATGAAGGAAGGAACGACGGCAAAGAGAGAGGCTGAGAGGAGTGAAGTCATCCATTATTGGAGGGACGGAGGGGAGGGGAGGTTGGAGAATAAGGGGGAGGGAGAATGGAGCAAGGGGAAGAAGGGAGGGGGGGAATCAGTATACGGCTGCATCCCATTTGTTATTCATTCAAACCCTCTACCCTCAGATCAAACACTCAATGACGTTTTAGTTTTCGTCATTACGAGGCTCACTTTGTGTGAGGTATAGCAGGGGGTGCGGGAACAGATTGAACTGAGACAGCCTTAGATGTTCCCATGAGACTATGTACTGTACGTTGGTTACACAACACGTCTAGCCAAAGCAAAATGGAGCTCGTATATAGCACAGCTTAGTTACAATAGTTAAAATGTGGTTCGCTAAAATGCACCGACGACTTCACCATCTCACCACTCTACACATGCAAATATGAAATGAGACAAAATATTGTGCTGCATTTTGAGTGATATTTGGGTTTTAAGTGAAGTGATTTAATCACTCACTCTGAGAGACACGTACGATAGTGAACTCGACCTGCATCATTTAAGCTATAACACTTTGTGATATGAGAAAAACAACTTCCAGTCTCAATAGGGATTCCCCTTGGGCAGAGGGACATGGGCAAGGGTCAAGTGGACTGAAATTGGTGCTGGAAAAAAGAAAAGACAGAAAGACGAGTCAAAGGGAATGACTGTGTGGTGCCTGGAAGCCCCACCAAGTCTAAGTCTGATTCTGACCATATTATTGGTCAGAATAACTAACATGTTGCCAGGTTACACTGAAGTGACACTGTTGAGCGTAACTTTTGAAGCGCCGTTGAACTAACACACTGCTCTCAGCATTGCTGCAGAATGCTTGTGAGGTCGGTCACACCACTCCTGAAATATGACATACAATGTAAATGACAATGGCACGCAAGTGGAGTTGACTGGGGAGCATCCTGCTTACCCATTCTATACTCACAAGGCTGTTCTTAAGCTCCACTCTATCGCTCAAAGAGATTGCCTGCTGAGATTCCCTGCGGCACAAAATTACTCACCGTTTGTTTAGGTTTAGCCTGGCTCTGCTCACAATGCTCACCGTTAAAAAACAAAACAAAACAAACAAACACAATTTTTTACCTTTATATTTATTCTTATCGTTATCGTTTTAGCATAATTAAGAACTCTAGCATCCCTATTCATTCACTGATAACAGATCTACAAGCTTGTGAGCTTGCACATTGGCTATTTTCCGCAAATATATTTAGTGTGTGGCCCATGAGAATATGGTCAATTAAGTATAGAGGGCCCGTGGGAATACGGTCAACTAAATATAGAGCTGAAGTGGTTAAACTTGCAGTGATGGCCGTTGCCATTTGGAGGCCTATTTCATTAACCAACTGGAACACAATGCACTCTTTAGACATGAACACACACCCTATAACCACCCCCGACTGTAGACTGATATGCGCCTTTAAGCACCATGGACAGCAACGCTGTCACAAAACACAAGCTATTCAAGTTTTAAAACCTAATGAATTATTAGGCTATACTTTTATAAGACGGGCAATAAGAATAAATCAACCAGCGATCTCTCTCTCCCTCTCCCTCTCTCTCTCTCTCTCTCTTTCTCTCTCTCTCTTTCTCTTTCTCTCTCTCTTCAAAGCAGCACTTAAAGCTACAAGCCGGGGCTCTTTTGAATAAAACGTTACGTTAACCAATCTGTATAGTAGAGCAGCGATTCTCAACCGGTGGACCGGGGCCCACTGGTGGACCGTGAGGATATTGCAAGTGGGCCCCCAAATAATTGGCGAAACAATACGATTTTAATAATAATATATTATTTTATTATGTAAAACGCAACGTCACTGTATTTTCTTTCTTCAAAAAAACAAAAGTGAGTTTCCATTATGACACTGCTAAATAGTAATACTACCTAGCCAGAACCCAATCAATCGATTGATCATTTCATGCTCTGAAAATGCATGCGGTCCACCCATCTGACCATCTAACATGGCAGCCGGTGAACATTTTTGAGAAGTGGGCCCTGATCCAGAAAAGGTACTCTCCCTACTTTTCTGTTGAGCAATTCCGACCACAGATAGGACACTAGATGCACCACCATCTTTCGGAAGTCAATGTAGTCGGAGAGGGCGACAACGGACGTAAAAAGAAGTGTAATCTTAATGTGGTGACTGTTTTTCTCCTTTGGCCAAATGGAAACAACCTTACAAGAACAATGCTGATGTGGCTAATATATTTTTACATGCACACTGTAGATTATCAACCAACCGCTATATACCTTTCACATTAGTCTAACGCTAATGGACCATCTAAAAGTAAACAATTAGCTGCTGAATGGATACAGCAGTAGACTGCAGTGCTGAAGCTCTTTGGGATTGTCAGTGCTTCTCAATACATTCACATTGCAGAGGGTCATTTCATTCAATGTTAATATAAAATATATTGCTTATTAGGGGCCAAGCCCGTAGGGCCATTGTCCCATTTTGTTATTGCAGGTTTTATTCATCTGCCGTTTTCCGCATAATTGCAGTATTAGCCAAACCATGCAATCGTTTTTTACAAAACTCTGCAATATGGTAGAGGGCTAAGTCAAATGGCGAAGACACAAAACCCACAACCATTGGCAAAGGGTGGCGCTATAGCAACCGAAAGGACAGCAATAAAACTTCAAAACACATATGTGTCTCCTTATGAGGAACATGTGTCACTTTGACCTATGACCTCTGACCTTTAGATCTCCCACCATTTTCAATTACATGAAAAACTGTTTTTTTAGCAATGTGCATGAAACTTTCTACACATCAACTTTGGATCTATGGCGACAGAAAATCGCACTGAACTTTTTTTAAGTGAAAATTTTAAGCTTTTATGAGCCAATGAATATTGCAGTTTTATAAAAATGTAACTTTGCAGTATGGTAGAGGGTCATTCCAAATAGTGCTGTAATCAGTCTTACTCCAATTGGCCAAAGGGGGTCGCACTAGCAATGTGAAAAAAATGAAGACTCCAGGGGCCAATGAATATTGTATAATAAAGAGACTACAATACCCAGAATCCCTCAGTATGCTGCTAAGCTGGTTCGAGCCTTACCATATGCAGACTTCATTCAAATTGCCACTGACAAAACATGACCATATTAATTAATGCATGCACTTTTTAAAGATAACATGAAATGCTACTTTGAGGGTATTTATAATGTATGACATATTTTCTTGTTAAAATAGCTGATCTACAAGCTCACAACTTTTCGAATAGCAACGCGGTGTGAGCTTGTAGAGCGCCTATTTTCACTAATTTTGGTTCCGAGGAGCCATCAAATTTCTCTATTGGTAAATGGTTTGTGAACCACTGACCATCTGTGTTGTCTAGATGAAGTACAAACATTTGCAAACTTTTGTCAAGATAACTGCCTACAAGGCAACACAATACAGAGATACGATATCCACAATCCCTCAGCACTCTGATCAGCTGTTTAGAATGCATTTGTTAAATGTAAAGACTCCTTTCTCTCAAGTGCAATCCATTCTGTTTCTATGGCTTGTTTCACATTTTCCACATTTCCTGTTGCATTCCTTGGCCCCCATATCGGTGCTTGCAGCTATATTTTCACTTTAAGACTCTAACATCAACAACATTTTACCACGGAGTAGGCTACCGATAGCATGATAAACAAAACGGCTAAATTACTGAAACTGGTTTGTGTTGGGACATTTCTCATTATGCTGTACATAGAAGTTCCTGAAGAATAGCGTAGATTCTTCTAATTTCAAACATCTTTAAGTCCACAAACTGTTTCCTCCACTGTAACCCCACCCCAAAGCCCATGACCCCTCCCCTTTGCACCAGAGGACCCCATGCTGCTCCCCAGCACTTGGTGAGTTGTCTGTTTTTATTTATATCGACAGCGAGGAGAGGTGGGGAAAGCTGAGCCGACAAGAGAAGAGGATGTTCTTCCAACACACACATTTACACGGGGCGGGCACACACACACACACACACACACACACACACACACACACACACACACACACACACACACACACACACACACACACACACACACACACACACACACACACACACACACACACACACACACACACACACAGGGCCGAGGAGACAGCTGCACCTGCTCGGCCACTGGCACGCAAGGCTCATCTCCACACACACCTCGTATATTCACACACAGTGTTATAATCCAACTTTCTCCACACTCAGTCTTTCAATCTCTCCATTTCTGTCAACACCTGGGGATATCCCTTCATTCTGCACAATTTCTCTCCCTCAATCTGTTCCGTTTACACAGAAACACTGTAAAATGTACAGTTGCAAAAGAGCACAAAGTCAGCTCTCTAGAAAATCTTGATTGACAATCAAAGAGCTCAGACTCTAAATCCATTGTAAGCTGTAAATGCATTACAGTGTCAAACTGACTCGAAACACCCTAGTGCAATTAGCACAAGGCATAAAGACAATGAAACGTTATGTTTTTAAAGTGATATACAGACAGTGTGTGAGCTGGGTTTGTGATGAGTCCAGCCTGCTGGATGTAAGCGGGCATAACAAAGCAGATGGTTTAGTACTGTAGCTCAGTTGGCCTGGCACAGACTTTCTGCAGTGCATTTCTAATATATGATCAACTTGATATATTAGATCAACAGGTCAAACTACCACCCAGGCAAGCCAGTGTATTTTATCTAATGAAGTCAACCCTTCGCTGTGCCTTGATTTATTATTTAATCCTTTATGTAATCCTGTTTTATTTACAACTTACTTTTAAAATTAATTGCATTTGCTGAGGCTTTTTGTTTTTTTTATCGTTAAACACTGAGGATTTTAAAATTTCATTTTATGTGACTATGTAGTTTAACTACCCCTATTAATAATACGTTGTGACTCCTGAACTGGTAGTATCATTACCCATGATAAATTGCAAAAAGAGGCAGATGCAAGCGGAGCCAACCTAACTTCTGGTATAACATTAAAATGGTTCTGTTTTAGGCATTAGGTTAGAAATGATTACGTTTATGTATGGGTTAAGGTCAGAATATAGGAGGGCGGTTAGCCAATGAGATTTTGTGACCTCAAAACACCCAGATTCATGAGCTTGTAGAAATTGAGTAATGGTTCAGGACTCAGGACTGATGGCAATGGAATTAAGAATTTAAACTACAACTATGTTCATTTGTTAATTTGGTTAAGAGGATAGTTCATTATTATATTTGTTTTCTATCGATTAGTCACCCCATGGAGACTTGAATTCATGGATATATTTTTTTTGGTACATGTATCATGTCAAAATACTGCCTGCTTGAGCCTATACGGTTCAAATTTGATTCATATCGTGCAAATCAAGGTACAGTACTTTTCATTACTAAAACCACAAATGTATAAGTGAGATCAGGCTCAACTAAATTGTGTCAAACTACTGTATCTTGGTCCAGTACCACTTCCAGCCCAATGATGCCGTTGCTTCTGATTTCTCCATCCTGAGGCTTTGATTATCATCAACACCAGAGCCCTGTTAGCAGCACAATCTTCAATCTCTCTCATTTAGATGACGCAACATACTGTACATAGCAATTTTCTCCCCTATGCATCATGAAATAAGCCCACTACTGCCCACACTACAAATACAGACCAAATGGGCAACGATAACAATCTGCATCCACATGTTAGTTCAAGTTACATACTGTAGGAAAAACTGTTTTTGTTAATGTATAGTTGACTTTTCCCCCCCATTCGGCATATGGTCATTTATATGTCCGTGGTATGTTATAAAAGAAATGGCTGTTATGCCAAAAGGTAAATTACCTGACTGCAAAGTACCACACCTATTTTAGGTTGGTTACATTCCTATATGCTATGATAGCATTGAGTATTTATTTGCCAGACCATGGTAGTTACCGTCTTCAAACACCTCCCTTTCAAACGCCCATTTTGATTTGCTGATAATGATGTAAAAGTGAAAGTGTCCCGCCCCCCCTACCCCCTCTCAAACAATAAACAGGCCACTTGGAAAGCTAATATTTTCTGAATCGGATATTTATTTAAAAAGGCAGCTTTTTGAGGCCGAGCTATGGGTTATTTGCGTGATCAAAAAGGTATTTTTGCGCCATTCGGCCCCGCGAGCCTTTTCAAGTCGGGCCGCGTTCAAATAAATATGGAAAGCAGCCTGAACTTTCAAAATCACACACAGATGATGTGGGCCGATGGTAGTAGTCACACATGCTGCGGGAGCCCCATGTGCTAGCTGCAGGGATATGAATGAAGTTTTTAATTGTTTCTGACTCGGGTCCGTGGGCTGGGTCTGGCTAAAGCCAATTAGAAGACTGGAGGAAACAGTGAAGGATTGTCTGCGGAAAGAGGCTATGACTTGCTGGTAGGCAGGAATGCTGTGCGCGTGGGTGTGTGTGTGTGTGTGTGTGTGCGCGTGTGTGTGTGTGTGTGTGTGTGTGTGTGTGTGTGTGTGTGTGTGTGTGTGTGTGTGTGTGTGTGTGTGTGTGTGTGCGTGCGTGCTGATGTACAGTAAATCTAGTGTGCAGGTTTGTGTGTGGTTATGCAAGTGTATTTTGTGTGTTTGTACATACAGTACGTATGCATGGCGGTAGTTTGTGTGTGCATGTGTCAGTGTGTGTGTATGGCTATGTATGTACGTGCACGAGTGCATTTGGTGTGCATGCACAAGTGTGCACGGACTGCATTTACAGTATATTTGTGTATGTACTGTACTGTATGTGCGTGTGTGTGTGCGTGTGTGTGTGTGTGTGTGTGTGTGTGTGTGTGTATATATGAGAGAGAGAGAGAGGGAGAGAGAGAGAGAGAGAGAGAGAGAGAGAGAGAGAGAGAGAGAGAGAGAGAGAGAGAGAGAGAGAGAGAGAGAGAGAGAGAGAGAGAGAGAGAGAGAGAGAGAGAGAGAGAGAGAGAGAGAGAGAGAGAGAGAGAGAGAGAGAGAGAGAGAGAGAGAAAGAGTGCACTCTGAGTTCGCGGAAGGAAAATGTCATATGGCATATCTGATTACGTCTTGCGATGTTTCTTCTACAGTATTTAACTTTTTTCCTTCCCCCACCCCGTACGCACACACACGCACAGGCACACGCACAGGCACAGGCACAGGCACACGCACACACGCACACACACACACACACACACACACACACACACACACACTAAAAGCCCAGACCACTGCAAAACTATCCATCTGGAGATTGAAATCAGACCGAGAACTTTGGACAGACTTGGAACCGAAACACACAGCAAAGCAAATGCTGAGAAAGCCCCAACTCTTGAGGTTTCACATGTCTTTTGTGGTAGTCAAATTACGGCTATTGTTTTGCACAGTCAAAACAGCGTTTCTGCATGAAGACTAAAGTGGTCTGAGAATTTATGGTGCAGTTCACCAGGAGGAAACTTTGCCTGTGATCCCATTGTCCTGGTAACAAATTTGTCAGAATGTCCTGTCAAACTCGGTCAGCTGCCCATAATGCCACTGCGCCAATGTCCCCAAGACACCTTGTAGTTTCATAGTAGTTGCTGACTTGGGGCAACTTGCCAATTTGTACCCTGACCACATGTACTGGTTCTGGGTTCGTAGCCTGGCCCATAGCTGTCACATTCCCACCTCTCTTTGCGCATACAAGGGATTTGACTTGGTTGTTTGGTCGTTCTCGACATCCAATGAAACAGAAGAGATGACATAAATATACAGTTATATATAGCGAAAGCTGTGCTGCCTAGAAAAGACTCACTAATGCCTTGTACAGATATTGATTTTGATGTACAATTGTTGGCCTATTTCAGTTTCTGGCAGAGATACTAGGAACGTCATTTCACGGTCAGCAGCAGAAACATTGTTCTCTGTATTCCAGGTCATGTTTAAAGTTCCTTAAATCACATAGTGGTGTTATGATACCACCTGAAAACGTTCCCACTATTCACTTACAGTAAATCCCTCAAAACAAAATCCAGCACTCAAAGCTTGAGCCAAAACTAATAAAAGTGCTTCTTATTTTGAATTCATAACAAAATGTGATATCCACCATATGAGAATCTTGAGTCCATACACTATAGAAAGAGTTTGGGATGAAACTAGATCACATGGAAAGTAGAACCCTGACAGCTAGCTATCCTAAGATCTTTGCTTGTCAAAACATTATGATTTTGATGACAAATGTACCTGCACTTTTGTAACATTGACTTGTATTGAATTCCAGAAAGTTGATCTTGGACAGAGTGTTCTGCAATGTAATACTGGACATGTCATGGCCATTCTGACATTCACTTCACTGCAGCCACCCACTCGCAGGGTACAGGTGCTGCTAGCAGGCAGCTCATAGAGCTGTTAGCATTGCAAAGCAATGGTTCATCCCAGTTCATGGTTACAACCGTACAGCATATTGCGCTGCTTGGTTGCAAGTTGATATTCAATAGAATTTTCAAGTGGCAAGTTGAACAAACTAAAACGAAAAATGTAGTCCATATTTACAACTCCTATATATACAATACACTGCTATTTTCATTAATGAGTTCCCTGAGGTTTGCATGCTGACTGTGTGGTGCTTGTTACTGGCAGCCATTTTGCCATAGCATGTGTAAAAAGGTCCCTCGTGGGCACTGGGCTACCAGAGAGACACTGAGAGAGAGAGAGAGAGAGAGAGAGAGAGAGAGAGAGAGAGAGAGAGAGAGAGGCAGAGAGAGGGAGATAGTTAGAGAGGGAGAGAGAGAGATACATACAACCACTAGGGATCTGTAGGTCAGAAGGGATATTATCACATTGTTTAAGTGTGTATACATGCATGTTGACTGTATATGTGTTTTTTTGCACGCCTACATACTGTATGTGTGTGTGCCTGAGGGTGTGTGTGTGTGTGTGTGTGTGTGTGTGTGTGTGTGTGTGTGTGTGTGTGTGTGTGTGTGTGTGTGTGTGTGTGTGTGTGTGTGTGTGTGTGTGTGTGTGTGTGTGTGTGTGTGTGCGCGCGCGCGCGTGTTAATAGCATGGACATTTCGATGTGCACATGCCCCCTGTCCTTGTATACGCACAGTATGCGCGTGCTATGTGTGTGCATGTGCCTGGTATGTGTATGCATGGGTATATGTGTATGTAGATCCATGTGAAGACACGGCCGTATGTATGAGTGTGTGTTGGGACATGTGGGTATGATATGCCCGGAGCAGATGACCTGCTTGGTGGCTGGGGCCAGCCAGCTGGTGAGAGCTAGTGTTTCCCCTGGCATGTCAACCTTTTGCTTGGATCATCAGCTACAGCAGAGAGGGTGTGTGTGTGTGTGTGTGTGTGTGTGTGTGTGTGTGTGTGTGTGTGTGTGTGTGTGTGTGTGTGTGTGTGTGTGTGTGTGTGTGTGTGTGTGTGTGTGTGTTTGTGTGTGTGTGTGTGTGTGTGTGTGTGTTTGTGTGTGCGTGCGCGTGCGTGCCTGCGTGTGTGTTTGTGGGGGGGCTTTCAGGTGCACAAGGGTCTGTTCCTCTCCCCTTTCTCCCTGTTTGATAACAATGTTTAGGCTATCTATCCCGCGTCCGCAAAACATACTGCATATGCACATACAGGTTTACATACACGCACACACTGAAGGACAGGTACACACATTTACACATATGTACAAGCATGCACGTGCACAGATACAGATAACCATATAAGCAAAAGCATGTGTTTGCATGCACACATAAATTAACCCAAACAATCCGGGAACGCTGGTGACATTTTATATTTCTTTGGGCTATAAAAAAAATGCCAGATATACTCTGAGCTTGTAGATCTGCTATTTTGAAAAAATCTTGAACATTTGTGCAAATCTTTGAATATATCTAAATATATTTTTATGCAAAAAATGTTTAACTCAAATCTTTGATTCTGGTTCCGCGGCCAAATACATACAGTATGTTGCTAATGTAGAGCAGTGGTGCTCCAACTTCCATGTCAAGGACCCCCAAACCCCCATCTCAAAATATTTTGTTCCAGGGACCCCCAGAAGCAAATATTGGAGTAAAAATATATATATTCAAAGATTTACACAAATGTTCACGATTTTTCAAAATCGTTTCACGAAAATGTTCAAAGATATAGCAGAACTACAAGCTACAAGCTTGTAGATCAGCTATTTTTGAATAGCCAAATACATCTAAAATGACATCGATGCTTTCCCGGTCTGAATGGATTAAAGCGTACATCTGAGGCCATAGGGACACATCTTTCAGGACCTCTCACTATCTCACCTATGACATGCCCAGCCCCAGGGTCATCCCCTCCTCTCTCCATCCCCTCTGTCTGCATCTGGCCCTGGGCTTGCCCTGGACCAACTCTGTGCTATGCAGCTCTGCCTGGGGCTCTTTGGAGAGGAAGCCATCCGCACACCCACCACCACTGACAGGAAGGGGACAGAGAGAGAGACAGAGAGAGAGATGGGTAAGCAGAGGGGACATAAATGCTAGGGGAAAGCATGCCGTGCAAACACTCCATCAGCGAGAGAAGTAAGGAGAAGACTAATGAAAGAGGAAGACAGTGATTGAGGCTCTTCATTATGCTGAGTGTAGATATGTAGAGTGATATAAACAGTTTTGAAATAATATTGTCCGATACTGTACAAGCGTACTGTGTCAGTATAGCAGAGTAGTCCCGCCTGAATCCAGGCGCTATGGGCACTCGCCCCGTTCCCAATAGGGAGGGGAGTAGAGTAGTCAGGATAGCAGAGTAGCCAGAATCATTTTATTTCTGCATCGATGTCACCATGCATTAAAAATGGTGAATAACGTTTACATTTTTTTTTCTTCAAAGCAACTTTTGTAATTTTCCATATCCAGTTGTACATTTCAAATACTGAAAGTGGAGAACAATGAGAGACAGGACTTCAATGGAAGGGAAGTAGGATGGGTAAGGACGCAAAATAATGGAGAAAGAGCATTAGCATAGCTAAAAACAAAAAAGAAAGGCTATGAAATAGCTCTCTCCATAATGGACTGTGAGAGACAACAGGAGAGCACGCTATAGTGTCATAAAAGCATGGTACTGCACGCACACCGCCCAAGACCACACTGCGGTCCACTTCTTTACGACAAAATGAAAATTCGACTTTTGCCCTGATTTACTGCCTCCACTCCAACGATTCCCTTCCCTCTCTCTCTGCCTCTCTTTCTCTCCCTCCGTTCTCTTTCCCCCACTTTTTCATCTAATTTGCAGTGGTCTGGTCTAGCCACCGCTCATAAACACGGCACACAAAAGCACGGCCCTAAGACTGATTTATAGTTAGTTGCCCGCCGGTGTCGCGCGGCGGAAATAGCCAATCGACAAGCTCACAGCGCGGCGCATCGCGGCACGCTGTGAGCTTGTCGATCGGCAATTTTTGGTGCACGACATGGCGCGGGACCAAGCACAAATCAGGCGTAAGATTGATTGCGCTGAGAAACTACGTCTCAGCTTGTGCTGTGTACACCTTCTTTTGGAGTAGGGGAGAAGCCATGAATTGTCAATGAGTTACTGAGCCCTGGTGAGTTGTATAGTGCTGCTGTGAAGGGTTTCCCAGGCTGAACAGGGTCGTTTTCCAGGCCATTTCATGGAACAGAGCCGGGAACTGATGAAAGAGCCTTGGGACGTGTTTGCGGACGTGACGGTGGAGGTAAATGTCAATGCATTCACACAGAACACACGCAGAGCACACACACAGACACGGACACACACACGGGTGCATACACACACACACACACACATACAGGGACACACACGCACAAACACAATCTGTTGCTCTGTTACACACACAAATAATAAACAACACGCATACCCACAGATGCACAACTGCACACATGTACATACACATGTGATCTCTTACTCTGTTACCAATCCAGGCACAGGTACAAACAGGTTCGAACACACACACACACACACACACACACACACACACACTAATGAAGTCACATCTTCATGTGTTTGAAGTTCACATACACGTATAGCCTAAACACACAAATAACATACGGGTACAACATGTGTAAACAATAATCCTCACACACAAACACACAAGCACGCACGCATGCACGCACGCACGCACGAACGCACGCACGTACGCACGCACGCAATCACAAAACCATAACCATACGTACAAACAATAACTTCCTTACTCACATGCACACGAGCACACACATAATCACAAAACCATAATCATACAGTACATACACAAACAATAACTTCCTGACACACACACAAAACACACACACACACACGCACACACACACAAAATCACAAAACCATAATCATACAAACAATCCGCAAACTTCCGCACACAAATGTGCACACACACACACGCACACGCACAAGCACACACACGTGCACACACACACACACACACACACACACACACACACACACACACACACACACAGTTCCTCTGAGCCACTCTTGTCCCTGACACACAATCTTGTGGTGTACCCTCTGAAAGACACTGAGACACAACACACGCCCGCTAGCGCTGACCTTCACCAGTACGCACGCACGCACACACACACACACACACACACACACACACACACACACACACACACACACACACACACACACACACACACACACAGGTCTACTTTAGTGACCCCAACACTGCCCATAAGAAAGAAAGAAAGGCAGAAAGAAAGAGACTGTTTACTGCCGCAGATGGTGACAAATCTGTGTTTGTCTCTGATGTTATTATCAAAGTTATTAAACTGTTTTATGGCAGTTCTGTGTTTCTCATGTCACAGAACTACCAACACACTGACTGAGTTAAAATGTCTAATTTACCATCCTGATGACCTGGTACGGAACACACACACATACACACACACACACACACACACACACACACACACACACACACACACACACACACACACACACACACACACACACACACACACACACACACACACACACACACACACACACACACACACACACACACACACACACAGTGGCTGAGGATAGGTTCCCAGGGTCCCTAGGGGGCAGTTTGGATGGTCATGCTTTTCCCTCTGTGCCGCTGACGCATCACCACTGTCTGGTTCACATTAAACATGCAGCAAAAACACACGCACACACACGCACACACACACACACGCACGCACACGCACGCACACGCACGCACACACTGACTGTTTCACATTATAACACACGCACACAGAGAGACACGCGCACACATAGAGACACACACATGGAGCTTCTGTCCCTGTCTGTTTGACATTAAGGTTTGGTCTCTCAGCAGCAGGAGGCTGTGGTTTATGTAGGTAGAGATGATAGCTCTAATTACCCCATATGTAGCCCCCCCTCCAAAAAAAAAAACACTGGAGCCCTCTGATGAATATTTAGTGACTCCACACAGCAAGATCCTGAGTGTTAATTTAAAGGGGCACAACACCCTATCGGCTGATTTTGTAGTTTGTTTTCAACTTCAGGTCAAAAACTACAGCAGGCTAAAAACATGGCAGACTAGTAAGCAACACAGCTGCACCAAACAAATTAATAATCAGTGTATTTTCATAGCTGCGTCCAGAGCCAAGGTCATGCCCATGTGCAAGCATGATAGACAGTATTGACCATAGATATAGAAATCTCTATATACCTCATGGCCGCTGCAGTTCTTTGGAGCAACCTGTATCCGTGGCTGCCATATTTGGGAAGGCACGCTGCCACTCAAAGTGACTACTGACCAATCACAGCGCGTCTTTTCCGGGACATGTCAGAATTCATGTCCATTGAAGCAGGTGGTCTCTCCACTATAACAATCATCACAACTCCCTGAATTTTTGACCAATTTTCAAGCGGTTAAGTTCGTAACAAATGCCAGACATGGCGTTATGGATCAAGTGTACTTGGTTACATCTAAAATGCATATTTTCAGACCAAAATACTTTTATCTAATCACTGACAGTCTGTGTTCTATATTTTAATGGTAAAACAGAATGGCACTGAAATATTCCAAGACAGTGGAAAGCAATTATAACATCAAAGTCAGTATAATATAATGGTTAGTAGGCAAAGTAAATAAATAATAAAACAAATAAATAACGTAAAATAACAAAAAATCCCTGGAAGATAACTATTTTGCACAACCTTTGCCGTGTTGCCACTCTGTCATTTATAGTTTGTTGATTTTTTTTCTTCAAATTAAGACACAACTAATGACAATAACATAGTGATAGCTGTTGATACGGGGTATCCATGTTCTCCCTGAGCACAAACACATCTTCATTCTGAACCAATCTCATCCCGAGCTGCACTCAAACGACTGTTTGTACTACAGCCCCAAGCTGCACAAAAACTGACCATGTCTCTGGGGCCCTGTTTAGACAGTAAAAATGCAGTAAAATCCCATTTATTTCACAAATCCGAGGGTGGAGTTTGGCAAGTTCCAACTAACTAACTGGCTGCTGCGCGGCTGCCTCTTATGAGCTTTCCTTCCCCAATATGGCACCCGCAGATACATACGCCCTAGTGTTGGAGGGAGCGTCTACCTTTTTATGTCTATGATTGGCACACCTAAAATCTAACACACCCATTATTAATTTGATTATCTGCAGCTGTTGGTTACAGCCAAGATGCATAGGGTTACATAAAGACTGACGCAAACTGGTCAGTATTGCTGTGCTTATGAGATGAGGTATGTACTACAGTGTGATCAGTCATATAATATCATTGTAGTGCATTAGTGAGTGTACACCATACAGCCATACAGTGATAAATCAAGTACAATATCGGACGAGCCAGTCACAAAGAATAATGTTAACCACTTAAGCCACTTAGATTTTTTTGGTAACATATTGACAAATACAATATATATTTTTGTAATATGGATGTCTGGGTTAATGTGGTTAAATTAGACACATAACACATGAAAGAATTGGAACCTTGCACCCGTGTTTTAATTTGTGTATGTGTGCACTAGTGTAGGCTACCCTGCACCAAGCCCCCAGAACTACGGTAGAACAGTGAAGCGGCCACGCCTGGTGGTCAAATCTGAGAATGCACTTAAATGCTACTGCGCGTGCGTCTCCCGTTTTGTGCGCATGCTCACGACGCGTCACGACCCATGGATCCATTCCATTGGTTCATATTGGTTCCATATTGGTTCCTATTCTTACTTCCGGGTGCTTCAAAACGCCACTGAGCACATTCATTGAAATGATAGCTGGGGCGTGGGCAATCCGCCCTCTAGTTATATTATACCTCTATGCCCTGCACGTGTTCATGTGTTCAAGTGTGTATGCACATGCACTCGTGTGAATAATATGTGCTTGCTTGTGTGTGCACGTACCCATTTCTATGTGCAGAAATGTGTGTGCGTGTGTGACATGAATCGCCGGTGCGGTGCTCCGGCAGGGCTGTGTGTCTGGGTGTGATGTATGGGGGTCTCAGAGCACAGCGGGACCTGCTTACCCAGCAGATATGCCATTGACACGGTGTACACACACAGGGGCCCTTTGGCAGAGTGAAACCCAAGGCTTGGGGCCTGATATTTGGGACGTCCGGGGCAAGCTGCAGTGTCCGTCATTAGTTAGCATCAAAAGAGGCAGATGACAGCCTCCTGCGAGGAAGCGCGACAGCTCCACAAATATGGATTTCAGCCGGACGTGATTAGCGAGGGGGTGACTGACTTTCACACTGCGCTCAAATGGGTTTCACTCATGCACGGCCCCACATGCACAGACACGCATACAGACACGGATATGTGCATGCGGCAGCCATTTATGAAAAATATATGATAGATACGTGTTAAGTATTCATTCTCATATTCAACGTTTATGTACACATATCCACTCATATACTCAGTAGAATGTGCATACATTCACCCATATACTCATTGTTAGACTGTATATAATTCATTCATATATTCACTAGCGATAGATGTATATTAATATATATATATTGGGTTCGGCTATTGACTCTTAAGCGGCTGATGTCACCTGAATTTCCCTCAATAAAGGTTTGCATTTATCTTTGCCATCTGCTATCAGGTTGTCTCTGACAAACATGATCCACCAGTTTCCTGGAATCAGGCTGAAGTCAGAATGGCCCAACCATGAACAGTAGGTCCTGTCACTGCAGGGATCGCTCATCTGAACAAGCCGGTGATGAAGGCTGGGGCTTTCTGTGTGGAGTTTGCATGTTCTCCCTGTGTCCCCTAGGGTAGGTTCCTTCCACGCGCTACGTCCAACAGGGGAAACTCCCCCCTGTCAGGTGATAAGAAGCGGCTTGCTAGCTCCTCATGCATTGAAGGAGGCATGAGCTCAGTTCTGGGCCCTCCCTAGGCTGGCAGAGGGAGAGTAGTACAGAGGCAATTGGCACTGGGTGAAAAAATGGGTTACAAAATTGTGTGTGTGTGTGCGTGTGTGTGTGTGGCTGTGATTTTGATTCAAGTTTTGATACTAAATACTATACTAATTACTAAAGAAGCAAAATACCAACCATTAGTATAAGCCATTATACATTTAGGCTATAAGTGTCAGCTCGTTGCTTTTATATTTGGCAGCTTGGGCCATGTCCACAGGCTGGTGGTCACTGGCTTGAGGATGAGAATTATGGGGTTGTCCAAGTGTAAGGCAAAGCAGCTTGACGGAAGCGTATGACCTGTGTTGACTGTGAATACGTGCTGTTTACATTCTGCACATTCTGAACTTGTTTGGATTCACGCACTGTTATTATGTTATTTTGAGTGTATAGGACAGAGAGAGAGAGAGAGAGAGAGAGAGAGAGAGAGAGAGAGAGAGAGAGAGAGAGAGAGAGAGAGAGAGAGAGAGAGAGAGAGAGAGAGAGACTGAGTCACAGCTCTGAACAAGTTAATCTGAGCCTCCAGGTAGCCAGTCTCTTAAGGTTTACGATATCACTTCTGGGTGAAATTCAATAAGAGAAAAGGCCTTTGAATTGTCCTGCTGGAACTCAGCCAGTCCTTTACTGACACACAACAGAGCACAAGTGGGAGAGAGGCAAGGGGCAGATAACAGCAATACCATTTTTATTTAATCAGGTTAATCCTGCTGACTTTAACCACTTGAACCCTGGCGTCCCCATTCAGGGCATGTCATAATATAGGCGAATATTTGGCAAAAATAGCTTATCTACAAGCTCACACCGCGTCACGTTGCAATGCGTTGTGAGCTTGTACAGTAGATCACCACGAAGAGATGCGGTGTAAGACGGGAGAAAAATACAGATCGGACCAAATACAAAGCCCTGGGGGACCCTAGTCACAACTCATCACGTTGAGCATAAATTAGGCATCAAACCTACACTCTCATAGGTTGATGTGCTCGCTTTAGCTTTCAACAATCACTTTACACTGTCTTCATGAGAATGGA
>NC_139950.1:25450831-25560831 GCF_963454915.1 Gymnoscopelus microlampas
TAAGAGGTATTGACAGAAAAAGGGGTGGTTGAAGAAAGAGAGATACCATACTTCATTTCAACCCCACCCCCTCTTTTTTGGGGGCCTCATACCACTAATGACAGTTGCTCACACTAACATTAATATTAATCACACACAACAAAAACACCAATGTCCACCATTCATCACACTTTAACTCTTTTAGAAGTCGCACCATGCAGGCCTTCTGCAGCAACAATGACTCTTTGAGAGACCATTAAGAGCCACATCTCACCAACTTACATCAGTTGTTTTGACTTCGCCAGAAATCAAATAGGCCACACCGATGACGTCACAGTGAGGTTCTGAGGGTTATGCTGCCGTTAGCCTCAGAGCAGATTCAAAACATGGCTCTGGACCAAGGCATCGACCGCGCTGCCGAGGCGCAATGCTATTCCCAGCGATACTTCCCACCCTGTTTTGAAACACAGAGCGTGATTGGTGGTAATATGCTTGGCTGTGTAGTAGGACACACTGAGAGAGAGCATTTTGATTCAGCATTAAGATTGGAAAAGCAGAGGGGGCACACAGAAAGGCCTCTTAGATTGTATAACTTAATCATGCATGAAAGAAGGCAATACAAAAAACATTCAGGCCCAATTCAGAAACACTCAGCCCCCCCCCCCCCCCCCCCCACTAACCCTGGCCAAGTTCTGAGCCTCATTGGGAGTGATAGTGTTGTCGTTGGGCCAAGCTTTTTTATGAGCTTTGGTCCTTGATGTTAACAATACGATCCCCTTTATGGTCAGAGTGAGTGCTTGAGTCTTAATGACCTCTGGCTTTGGTAGCGTTAGCATGCTAGTACAGCGAAGATAACCTTCAGAATGTGTCTTTTTACAGGCCGGCGCAGCATTCAACCACAGAATACTTGGACTTCTCTTCTCTGTAAACACACAGAGGAAAGGACCAGAAACTGTTGTTTTGTGTCGGACTCCATTAAAGTGTTTTTTAAAGCAAAGAGGAGAGGAGTGAAAGAGGAGCACAGTTTTCTTTGCTTGTTTTCTAAGACTGTCTCTTATGAGAACAGATGTTGTTCATTCTGCTGTGTTGTAACGAGGGAAGAACGGCTAATCGTGCCGTTTTCAACCCAAACAACTCACACACAACTGCTGTGCCGGCACTGTGTGTGCGTTGGCATGTCACATCGCGCTTCCCCCTTTGTTTTCTTAATAATTAGTCAGTGTTTTCACAGCAGGGGGCTTTATGTGTGTGAGTAACCGAGCCTTTTTGAGACTACTTAATCTACTCCTTCTACACTGTATAATCCTGAGTGTCAATTTAACTCGGGACATGTACAAATGTAAACCATTTGGTCACAATTGTACAATCTCAGAGTTACAAATGGATAAATAAACGCTGGGGATTTTACTGTGTACTGTCTCTCCCCTCTCCGTTTCTTCTGTCGTGAATGGCTGAGAGAGTTGGTTCTGAAGAATTCAGGGCCGCTACTTGTGTTCCTGTGTTTTTGTAGTAACCCGCCGTTTGATCTTGAGATGGAAGTAGATGATGAAAAATGGGGCCCCTTTGTGCATCAGGATCCCTCCGTATTTCATTCCCTGGAAGGTTTGTATGTTTAAGACAGGATCAGAGCAGTATTCACGGTGAGTGGTGAGAGGGTTAGTTACTGTCAAGGCAACACACTGGGTTGGTCATTAATGTTGCATTATGCTGACTCTACTAAGACCAACATTTTACATTTAAGGCATTTAGTAAGGGAAAGCTAGCCACATTTTGGACCAATCTGGAAAATAACTGTGCACTGTTCTCACTGGACACACTGAATAGTATCATTCAACAGTCAGATAAACGCCTTTCTTCAACCACGACTCTGGAGACGTTGTTTGTAGTCAACAGGTTTTATGGCTTCAAAAGGGCGAAACTACAATTCAAAAACATACAAGACAGTGCTTATATTCCTTTTACGGCCACCACAATTTGATGGAAAGGCCCCCTGAAAAGTAGCCGTGGCCGATTTCATGGCCAGGGAGTAATTTTTACTAAAAATGAATGGTTGGAATGGATTCAGCACCCCCAAAAACCCATAATTAGACATCCCACAAGCTCATATTATTATTTTTCCCAGTCTTTCACCCAGGCCCTCTGGGTACCCCAACTTTGATTGCCTCCCACAAAGTGTCCTCAAGGAGTTGGGTTGGAACTAATTGAGAGGTGTTAGTAGACACACCTTATGAACACATTCGTGAAGAAAGCTATTGGTAAGCATTTATTTTCCAGATTGGTCAAAAATCTGGCTAACTTTCCCTTACTATTTACCTATTGCACGTATTTAGATCGGCCTAAAGCACAGAAAGCCAACTTCATGGGTCGCTTTATTTAGATGTGTAGGAATGTGTAACACTGGAAACTGAGGGAAGAGAGAAGGGGGACATGCAGGACATGATGGGAGCCAGATTCAAACTCGGGTCCTAGCCACCCACAAGGACCATGTGGTCAGGACACAAAATGGCTATGCCACTACGAATCCCCAGCTTCAATGACTACATTACACACACTAGTATTTCAGAAATAACCATTATATGCAAAGGTTACAGCCACAGTACCCATACACAGTTGAATCCTGAATGTTATTTTAACAATAATAGTGTACAAATGGAACCACATTTGATTCCATTCCAGTTGTACCACTCTCAGAGTTATGGTACTGTAAGGTTCCATTTGGTTCCTAATTATCAATCATTTACCTGGGGACCACCTGGAACACGCTAAAGGACAAATTGATGTTACATGTGAGAACCAGTGTTTTAAATGCTTCCTGGAATGATAGACCCTAAATTAACACTGAGGATTTTTTACCATGTATATACGTCATCATGAACTGATCGCTAAAGAGAGACATTTCACATGAGACATTACTGAAATTGGTGAAAGTAACGGTGGACTCACATCTCAACCTCTCTCTGGTCTTCCTATCAGCTTATCTAGAGTCAATCTCAACAACCAACAATAGAAAGTGTGTACTCAATAGAGTGCATACCTGGGCCCCGGTGGATCACCTGGCAGAGCACATACCATTAAGGTTCAGTCCTTGCGCAGCCGACCTAGGTTTCAGTCTCTCCACTGTTATCTCCCTACCGACAATATAGACAAGAATTCTGCACTAAATCTGATCCGACAACAGAAAACTTTTCTTTTGGAGGTTCCTGGCACAATTCTTTTCATATGGGGATCTGTGGCACAGTACTTGAACATGTTTGAAAACCACTGTGTTATTATATCGATACCATGACACACAGTCCTTAAGACCTAGTCCTACTCATCAAAATAATATTTGTTATATATGCTTATTGCTTAAACACAAAAGAGTAGCTTTTTGGGGGGAATGTACTGTAACGTGTTGACTTTATCAGAGAGCATCAGGCAACTTCTTTCTCTAAAATAGACATTAACATTTTAGAGAGGAAACCCATGGGAGGAGGTGTGTGTCAATAGAGCCGTGGCCTGTGTAGCTTTACCTCATGTGTGTCCAACACATTAACTCTGCTGTTAAACACACTTCCCCAGTAAACATGTCAATCAATAGTGTCCCTGTTTGCCCGTTTGGGTCGATACGGGACGAGCGAGCCAATGGCATCGATGTTCCACCTGCCGTTTCACCCTCCATCGCCTTGACCCCGACGAGAACTGATCACATGACCCCATGTTCATTAAAGTAGACTGAGGCCACACACACACACGCTCTAACGCGCACATACACAACTGGATACACACACAACATAGTACACACAGACACACTCTTTGCTTGGGTGGGAAGGTAGCCAATTGGTGTGTGTGTGGGGGGGGCGTGTGCCCTCATACACATATACAAATACACAAGTGTATGTAGGGGCGCGCGCGCACGCACACGCACACACACACACACACACACACACACACACACACACACACACACACACACACACACACACACACACACACACACACACACACATTACTACACAGTACACAAGTTAAATTAACACCCAGGAGTTTACAGTGTAACTACAACCATGTTGTTGGCCTTGACAGAAACACCTGTTTCAAGGTGAGTGGCTGACTAATGTCTTTTGAACTCTGACCCCTGTGAGAAAGATATGGACCCACTAGTGACCAAGACCATCAACACAACAGTAATTTCAAATGCCTTGGCTTAAACTGTACCTAGGTCAAAGAACAAATGAAATTCTATGTAACATTGAAGGTTTTAATTAGTCTAAATACATCTTAATGGAAATAAAATGAGTCTAAATATATCTAGCTTGCTGCTTAGCAGCGGAAATTCAAATGTACATTTAAAGATATTTTAAAATACTGTATAATGTTTTATGAACAGATGACAGCTTTCTGTACCAGAATTTTAGGAGGCGGAAGTACTATAGCATTTGAAGATTGTGGAAGAGCTGTTTGGCTTGATAGGTTAGTACATACTGTAGATTCAGTATATCATTGCTGTCAGGCAGACACCATGAATCTCCATTTTTCAACTTTTTATGTTTGTTCGTAAATGAATGCCCTTCTGTGTCATACAACAGTGTCACATGAAAGTAGCAAAAATTGTTGATCTACAAGCTCATAATGCATCGCAATGCGGAGGGTTGTGAACTTGTAGATCAGCTATTTTAGATGTTTTTATTTTATTTTGATCCCACGATTTTGTAACCCATTTTTCACCCAGCGCCAATTGCCTAAGCTTGTAATCCCGGGCGCTACTCTCCCTCTGCCAGCCTGGGGAGAGCCCCGCACTGAGCTCATGCTTCCTTCAATGCACGAGGAGTTAGCAGGCCGCTTCTTATCACCTGACAGGGGGGATTTTCCCCGGTAGGACGTGGTGCGTGGAAGGAACACGTTATTCCCACCAGTTCCTTTCCCCTCCATCAGGCACCCCGGCTGACAAGGGGGAGGCAGTATAGAGACCACGATTACTGCATGTTTTTTTTGTGAGGGTACCTACCCTAGGGGACACGGGGAGAACATGCAAACGCCACACAGAAAGGCCCTTTCGCCAGAAGTAGTTTTTAAGTGAAAGTGGTTAAGTGTGCTTCGGTTTTATGAATATCAAACCCATGAAAAGTATTAACAAGACTTATGACTAAATAATAACTATATTGGATCCACTGAAAAATAACAGTTTTGGATATACAAGGTTTCCACCCGACAGTGACTATATGCTATAGTATAGTATATACTATATACTGTAGCAGCCGCCTGGCTGCAGTGTGACAGTAGAATGAATTCACTTTGCATGATCTGACAAGGTGGATAATCCAGATTTGACCTTTCATACCCATGACTGCAATGAACATAAAAGACACCCAATATAGTTGCACCTTAAGGGGTCCCACATTAAAGGTGCATAAAGGTGCTTTCGATTAAAAGCAGCTAATGACTGGAATACGCTATTAAAGGACAGAGAGAAATGTGAAAGATCTGATATTACTGGCAATAGCTGAGCTAGATGAGTGAATAAGGACTGGAGACACTTTGTCTCGCTCTCCTTTCCTGTTGGCACCGAGAGGTCAACATACTGTAGCCTCCATCTTGTTAACAATACACACTCACACTCTTACAAAACCACAATCCTCATTAGGATTAGTTCATTTGCACACAAACACACGCTTCACTGGGTGCAGGGTATAGCAGTCAATATGTGCGTGCGTGCGTGCACACACACATGCACTCGCGTGTGCACGCACGCACACACACAGACAGACAGACAGACAGACAGACAGACAGACAGACAGACAGACAGACAGACAGACAGACAGACAGACAGACAGACAGACAGACACACGCACGCACGCACACACGCACACACGCACACACGCACACACGCACGCACACACAACCCTTGGCTCAGGCTGCAGATTAGTCTGTGGGAATGAGGTCACACCTGCAGTGGTTGGCAGGGTGATAAACGATGTTGCTTTAAACTTTGGAGACCGTCATTTTTGGGAGCCACTGTTTACCCTCCATTGAAGTATAATGGTGGCCTTTGAAGGCTGGAGAGCCAGGGACAGCGGGCTCTGCCCCTTCTGCATTATGTTTTGAAAGGGAGGCAAAACGACCCCTCGATTAGCTAATGACACATTCGGCTTCGATTAGCCTTAATAGGACCGAGCAGGCCTCTGACGTCAGGGACTGGTATTTCCTAAACTTGCAGCTGCCCTGAGAGAGTTTGTTAAATGATGTTGAACTTTGTTAGAACATTGAGTGGTACAGCTATCTACAATAGGCATGATATAAGTGCAAATATTGTCGATCATCTGTATCCGTTGCTTCCGTGCTCCATGAGTGGTGAATATGAAATAGTGATTTTCTCCCTCCATTCACTCTCACTGTATGATGAAACAGGACTCAAAATCAAACTCTTAACGCATAAAGAAATATGAACCAGGCAGATAAGGGAGATAGTCCTGGCACTTAATTTGGGGAAAGTGAAATTACTGTATTCTTTTTACCCTATGCCCTGTGCTGCAGAAATTGATAGGTCACCAATGTCAGTGTAACACGAGGGATGATGACGTTATGTTTATAAGTAGGCTAGCCAAAATAAGTGGGAATAAAATAAGCAACATGACTTGCTTTTACTAGAATCTGCTTTGTTTGTGTTTCTTTATGTGCTAAAAGTGTGATTCCGAGACCAGTTTCTCCATGAAATGAGTGAATGGAGAGGGAAAGAAACTACATCACATTCCTCACTCAAGGAGGAAGATGAAACAATATTTGGACTGACGTATATCATAGGGTGATTGTACAACCCAAGGTTCTACCAAAGTGTAACACCATTTAAAGGTATTTTTAAACGGGCCAATGGTCCTAAAAATGCTTGGTTAGTGCGGTTCAGGTTACGTACAGGGACGTCTGAATAATGGGCCGTCGTGTGCGTGTGCGTCTGTCTGTCTGTCTGTCCAAAGCGAATCCTGCAAAACGTTGGACTGATCAGCGCCAAACTTCGTATGCACGCAACCAGTAGGTGACAAAAGTACCTGCACTAATTCATTCTCCACATTTTATACTTTTTGAAATATTCATCTTAATGTTATGATGGAAGTCAGTAGGGCTCTATCAGGTTGAAACCTTGCCAGACTTGGAGTCATACGTCATAGACAAATGACATACTGTAGATTAGTGATGTCACAGTTTAGCCATATGAAGAACGACATTGGCGCCATGCCGTTTATGCGGATCCCGAGATCCACATAATTCTTTTTTTAAGGTTATTTTTTACAAGAACTGCTTGACACACTACTTGACTGACAAAACAACAGAGCGGCATAGCTTATTTGGAGCAATTCAAATAAATAAATTCAAATAAAAACGAGAAAGAAAAAGAAATACTAATCGTTGTAACGATTGTGTGTGCATGTGACAATGGTTCCCTAACTTTTCTGGATCAGGGCCCACTTGAAAATCTCGAAAGTGTTCGCAACCCACCGACCTGACCACTTAACCCGGCAGCCGGGTTGCCCGTGGATGCCACGGGCATTTTAATTATATATTTTAATGATCAATAAATCGTGTTCCGGCTTGGATCAATGGTACTAAAGGTGGGATACTTTAAGTTCCTAATTTTGGTATAACAATGATAAGAAAATTGTCACGGTTTTCAAGACCAAATGCCATGACATATTTTTGTGTCATATTATCAATACAATCTTAGTGTTTTGCAAATTATTTTGGGGCCACTTGCAATATCCTCACGGCCCACAGGTTGGGAATCACAGGTCTATGAGATCTGGAATCTGGATAGCCTGAGAGAAGGTTATGAAAAAGTGCCAGTGGAAAACTAAGAACTTTGACCTACCACACCAGGTAACTGACACCACCAAATGTGCATAATACTGTCATTGTCATCAAAGCGGCACATCTTCGCACTTTCTTTTTTTTTTTGTCCCACATTAAGTACCATATAGAATCTGAGCTCATCCTTCTCCGCCTACGCAGAAAATACTCTTGGAGAATGTTTACATTATCAGACATGAGAGCTGCCTTTTCATGCTACGTCTGAGGAGAAGACTTGGGCGGATCTCCTTACCGCCGGCCTTATCAGATGAGGCTGCGTTTTCACGACAGCCCCTCCTCACTTTTGGCCCCCGAGCGACGGAGCGATGTGAGAATGACAGGCTACACTGCAGCTGTCTCAGAACACAGCATTCCAAAACTAACCGATGGAAAGAATCACCTCTCCCTGTCTGTCTGTCTGTCTGTCTGTCTGTCTGTCCCACACACACAAAGACAGAGTGTTCATTTATCTCTGAAAGTGTAAAAATGGGCCCCTGCAGAACAGACATGCATTAGATGCAGACATACATACAATACACACATGTACATGCGCAAATGCAAGCCCTCTCTCGCACACCTACACACAATTAGGCAGAGACACACAGAAGTGTATACTCACACCCCCCCCACACACACACACACACACACACACACACACACACACACACACACACACACACACACGCACGCACGCACGCGTAGATATACACATACAAACACAGATGCAGTAACACAGCGACAAGCATAAGGTATGAGCACCCACAAATACACACACATGCACATGGATAAACATAGCTACAGTGTGTACTGTACACAGACACACACACAACAGCCAATTGATGTCAGCCCAAGCATGTTGAGTGTGTCTATCAGATCATGATTAGCCCCTACAGCCTGCGGTGTGCAACTCAGACCAGCCAAAGACATTTCAAGGGGATTTACGCAGTTGACGAAACCACAGCCCTTATTGAAAAGTGGCGTATTAACTGTCATTCAAGCCTTCATTGTCAGTGCACGCTCAGGAGGTTGTACTGGATTGTGTTTCTCACGTAGATTTGAAGTTATGAACAGGCAAATCCACTGCAAGCTGCAGGGTATTGGAATACTGATTAATCGTGGCATAGTCGGATATCAGCACACATAAGCCTATATCAAAGCCGGCTTGTACATAACATTTTATTTTATAATTGTTTTATTTATTTGTTTAGGTTGGTGTATTAGAATTTGGCGTGTGTTGTAACACAAAAGAAAAAGGTATGATTCACTGAATGGCCCTGTATACCATTGTTGCCTGGACCTACATCTACACACAGTAGAGTAGTTGGACAGAGTACAACAGTATGAGTATTTTATGCACAGGTACAGAAAGAATATATATTTATGTTGTGGAACTTTTTTTTTACACTGCTGCCTTCCTCTACTAATTTATAGTGGGCTTTTCACTAATTCTCTGTTAATATCTGCCTGATGTTGTAGTGCCTACTTAATCTTAACAATAAAATGACAAGACATATCTGCCTGAAATAGAAAAAGAAAATGCATGAATAGATTTGGCATGATGGCAAGATCAGGAACAGGGCAAAAAGAAAAAGGAGAAGAAAAAACTAAAGTGCAACAAGCATGCGCACAAACTCATGGTTACGTAAACAAAACAGCGGTTCCTTTCTGCTGCACCTCATTTGAAATTAAGTCACTTCCCTCAACTATGCCAAACCCCCAGAGGAAAAGTTGCACCATAACAAATGAGCTTAAATAACAACCGTGCACCCCAATCTCTTTCCACAGCACCGTGCATTGTGGTTCCCATTCATCACGCCACCGTGGCATAACGTGGGACTTCCAAAACAATTACGTCTGTCATTAAACTCTGCACACTGTTGCTGGTTTCCCCGTGTGATAAGGGTGATTACTGGGCAAGCCAAAGCTAATCTGCCTAGATATCTCCTCTGTGGTCGGGGAAGGGAGGGGACAGGAGCCCAAAAACCCTCGTCTTTCACTCAGGCCTTTTATCATGGGAGTGGGGAAGGGAGACCAGTGTTGCCAGATTCTGTGAGAGAAACAAGTAACCAGGTCTATGAAAACAAGACCAAAAGAAGTGACTATATATAATGCATTGGCTATTGGAAAATAGCCGATCTCACAAGTTGTGAGCTTGTAGATCGATCTGCTATTTTCAAATTAAATCTTGGGGGGAAAAAGGGGAAAATTTGGAATATTTTAACAAAACAAATCTTGTATGGGGGTCCCTGGCACAAAACATTTTTAGATGGGGGGGTCGGTGTACAAATATATATTAATTTGGGGATCCTTGACATGAAAATGTTTTAGAGCCACTGGTTTAAACAACATTTAGAAACAAGCCCAAATAAGCAACTATACTTTAGAAACGTAAGCCAAAAAAAAACGCAACCCGCCACTAACCAAATATTTACAAGCAACAGAAAAACAAGCCCAAAGTCGCTTATAATAAGCGGACATGGCAACACTGAGGGAGACTAGGCCTGACAGCACACTGCTGTGTTGGACTGCCACCCTGTGGTTGCTTTGTGAATAGCAATGCCAGGGCTTCACCAGTGTGCGTGCAATGCATGTGTGTACATGTATGTGTACACGCACGCACACATAGTGATGTCCTGGGTTTGGGTCCAGCTAATGACCCGTAGCATATCATCTATCATCTGCCCATTTCCTGTCTCTCTACTAATCTGTAAATACGTAGCTAAAACAGATATGCCTTTGAGAAATCATAGTTAAAAGAATAGGCTTGGTTTTAAATCTAAGTATGTTAACTAACCAGATTAGATTACAAATAAATAAATGAAAAATTATTAAACAAAGTGTTCAGAATGGTTCCCATCAGTCTCTTCCTGTTAGCTTCATTAGTATAGCCTACATTAGTTGATTCAAAGGTCGGGTCTATAACGCATCAGCATAATAATGCACTTATGAGGCTTCCACTCATTATAAACGTTTATAATTATGCATAACAACTTGGTTTATGAAGTATTATTAAATACTGGTCATAATCTATTATAAGCTTAGCGGAACAGCACATCTTAAGCACAACTTAGTCAAAAAAAGTAATCTCTCAAGACAGATTCAGCTTTTTCAACTTTTTTTTACCGAATGGGTTCCCAGGTTGGTTATAAAGTGTCTATACAGTGTTATACAGTAACTGACTAAGTTATGGTAGTTAGTGTATGTGCTGTTGAGCTGAGCTTATAATGCCTCATGAACAGCTCTTATAATACTTCATAAACCTTGTTACAAGTTGTCATGATTATAAACATCTATAACGAGTGTTACGAAGCCTTATACGTGCATTGTAAAGCATTATAACAGCGATTTTGATGCATTATAGACCCGTCCTTTTATGTAAAGTGTTACCGTTGATTCTTGTTGTAAATTACATTTTCTACACGTATTGCAAATTGTTCTGGATAAGCATGTCGGCTAAATGCCTAAAATGTGTAAAATGTGAAGGTTTCATAATGCCTGTGATCAATCCAATAGGCTATGATCCAGTTGCGTACAGTATTATGGACATTCAGCTGCTCTCTTTTATACTCCCTGGTTACATCATTCACATAATCGTAAAATGTGTGTGTGTGTGTGTGTGTGTGTGTGTGTGTGTGTGTGTGTGTGGGGGCTCCATCCTTTTACTGTGCCCTGTGCTACCGTTAGCCCCGCGGCCCTCACCATCAAACCCTATAGCCAGCTTTCCCCACGCTAGCTGTAAACCCTGGCTGTGAGAGTGAGGGCAGAGAGGGATGAGAGGGGTTATTGACACGCAATAAACCCTTTATTTTATCAGGGGAGAGAGGAAACTAGGTGTGTGGTGAAGAGGGAGGCCTCTTACTGTTCGTCTTCTGTGGGTATTGCAGTGAAGAAATCCTAGCTACTTTCCAGTTTCCACAAAGTTGGGGCAGGGGGGAGGGGGGGGTTCTTAGTTGGTCCAAATGCCTCCATAAGGTATAGTAAAGGCAGAAGGAATGGGCATGTTTTGCCATTGCTATAGGAAAATGTTATTAGATTCTGGCTTAAATGTGTTTTACATTATAAAAACCTAAGGGAAGGTTCACATATGTGTTTTGAATAAGCCTAGTTCAGGTAAAAATGCTGCTTCCATATCTGCAGTATGCAACAAAGATAAACCTTTTGTGACATTACAGAAAAAAACTGATCAATGTCACTGGCTACTGGCAATGAAGGTCACAAGCAACAATATGTATTATCAATGTTTAGTAAGGCAGCTAATAGGCAATAGTCAATATATATAAACGTCCAATCAAAAGAAAATGTTTAAGTCTTTCGTGTTCATGTTTGTGTTCATGTTCATAAAGTTGTCATTACGTTTTGGTACAGTTAAAGTTTCCCGACTTCACAGCAGAGCATTATCACATCCTACAAGCTGTTTGGAACCTCGCATTTCACTGAAACCTAATACTCCTGTAAAACAATACAGTACACTGTACTATGAAAACATGACTCCAGCATTAGTTACAATAGAAGTAAATGACCATTGGAACTATGAATATTTTTTTATAATGCAATTTGTCCAGCTGTTTCTGTCTCCCAGTCCAGCTGTTGAATCTTCCTGACACTACAGAGAAAATTCCCCCCCAGCATGCACCCTGATCCATTTCATCCTCCCAAACCCCCAAGACACACACACACACACACACACACACACACACACACACACACACACACACACACACACACACACACACACACACACACACACACACACACACACACACACACACACACACACACACACACACACACACACACACACACACACATAGAGTGTACGCAAGTGCATGTCAATTGTGCACACTGACCATGTATGTAACCATTGTGTGAAAATTCCTTAACACAGACAAAAGTATAAGACAGAGGCCTACACATACACACTCACACAGACCATGTACTGTGTGTGTTCGAAATCCTTCACACACACGAGCACACACGCACACACACACACACACACACACACACACACACACACACACACACACACACACACACACACACAGTTGACTGGAGGTGTGTAATGGATTAGATCCCCCTCATCATTGCCTGGACAGTGTTGTCTTCTAGGTCCATATAGAGGCGGATGAGACCGCAGCTGTTGGAACGTAAATTTCCAGAGGAATGTTTCGGGCCCGAAGCCTCAGACTGAGGACCTTGACTCTCACGAGATGACAAATGATGGGGCTTAAGGACTGCTGTCTGTCTGTGTGTGTGTGCGTGTGTATGTGTGTGTCTCAGCATAAGCCCCTTAATGTGTCGATCTAAATGTGTGTTTTCCTGTGTGCTTTGTGCAGCAAGTCCCTCTGTGTGTAATAGTAAGTATTTGTGTGTGTGTGTGTGTGTGTGTGTGTGTGTGTGTGGGGGGGGGGGAGGGGTGTGTGTGTGTGTGTGTGTGTGTGTGTGTGTGTGTGTGTGAGTTGTATGAATGTTAAGAATCCAGAGGTGGTTTTGCGTTCAACTGTTTGATGGGTAAATGGTTATCCCGAGACTTCAAGACAGCTCAGAGGGGCTTTGTGCATCGGAAGCCCACGGTTTAAAGGGGAAAAGCCCCGATTTCATGTTGCGGCCATATGAGCCGAGGTTTTAATTCCCCTTTAAGCTGGGTGGGGGTCAGAAGTAAAGACCAGTCTACAGAGTAAAGGGATGAGGTCTTCAGATCACCAGCATGGCTGGCAAGCTTTTCAGCTCGTGACATTGTTGTGACATCATCATAAAGCCACACTGGCTTTATGATGGGAGGAGGAAGGACATGATGAGAGAAGTACTTACTTACTTACTCACTGCCCTTTATGCCGGCTGGCATGTAGGGCAGCAACAAAGGATTTCCACTCCTGTCTGTTCTGGGCCAGTGTCTTTATGGAACCCCAGGTGTGATGTAGGGTCTTCAACTCTCTCCCTCCTGTCCCACGCCAGGTGTTCTTGGGTCGGCCTCTTTTACGTTCACCATCTGGTGACCATGAGAGAAGGAGGAAGGATATTTCAATAATGTTAAAGCATACTTTTGTGTTTTCATTTGTTAGGGGGGGGGGGTGGGGGGTTCACTGCGACTTAGGAACGCCCTGCCTGAGGAAATAAGGCTAGTAAAATCAGTGGCATCTTTTTGCATTCTTTCTATAATTTTCACTTAAGACCCATTTTATACGTTCATACTTTTTTATACTATAGCCTACGTTTATGTCACGTTGTGACACATTGTTGGAAGTGGTTGAAATAATTTACATTCCTACATAAGCTCTCTCTTTTTTTTTCTTGCTGCATTGCACTCTCATAGGGCAGCCTGTTTCAATTCATAGTACTTTTTACTGTGCATCTTACGGACCTCTATTTATTGATGTTCCACACAGTCTGTAAAGCACTTTATAACTGGAACACACATCCACATCAGTTGTAATATAAAGAGCGGGAACTCAAAGACGTCTCTTGACGGCGTGTGTGTTTTTCAGATGTCGGGTTCAAGGCAACTCTCAGCATAAGCGTATGGCTTCAGCAGTCCATCATTATCTTTGAGAGCAAAATCCACTGATAGGCTAACGTCATGGGGATGGAGGGAGGGATAGAGTGCAAAGAAAGGTCTACACTGGAACCGGTGGTGGAAAGTAACTAAGTACATTTACTTAAGTACTGTACTTATTGTACTTTACTTGAGTATTTCCAATTTCCAATACTTTTAGTTCTACTCCACTACATCTCGGATCCAAATATTGTACTTTTACTCCACTACAATTATTTGAAAACTTTAGTAACTAGTTACTTTGCAGATATAAATTATAATAGGCTAGTAACCACTTAATACATTAACCACTTTAGCCCTATATTATATGCTATTTGAAAATAGATTCTATTTCTATATTGCAGTATCGATACTTTTACTTAAAATAAAACATTTTAGTGCTTTTTCCAGCACTGACTGGAACACTGCTCTATTTAATCACCTGCTGGGCAGCATTTTATAATACAGTCTTGCACATGAAAGTCAGGAGATAGCACAGACACTTTAGTGGAAATAAAAAACGACACTTCAAAACTATAGTAGGTGTTGAATGAAAATGGCGGTGTTTGGACCATGGTTTGGTTTGGACTCACCCAGTAGTTCCTGACAAGCTAGCTGCGCACCTTCAGTCCTCCTTTGGTTCCTTGGCATTCAGTACTTGCTTTTGTTCAATATTATACCAACCAGACTCTTGTGTCTTTTAGGTTAATATACTGTATATTTCCTTTTGTTTCTATGTGCTTGCGTGCTTAACTGTGGTAAGAAGAACCTCAGCAGCCTGAGCCTACTTTCCGCGGGCCTCAGTACAGTTTCAAAGTCACACACGTGCCTACTTTATCAGTGATTAGGTGACGTGATCCACCGCCGCCAATGCATCAACTGCCCCCTTGTGGCCTGGCATTATAATAACATCAAAATATAAGAAATACTTCACATATAATAGAGAAACACCAATATTGGCTCCAACGGGACATTATTTTTTGTTACCATATTTCACATGAAATGAGGCTCAACATCATTTGTTCTGCCGTCGTTGTTTTTGCTTCAGCATGACTGCAAGTCAATAAGAAAACCACTAATTGAATCCCTATTGTACAAAACCAAAAATGCTGAATGTTAAAAACAATCTGCTAATTAAGTTCATAAGTGAATTAATGTGTTGCCTGTTGTTTCCATTATTTTACAGTCCGTAGTGGGATTTTTATGGTCAAGTTATTACAATGTGGTGAAGTGGAGGAATTGCGCCTTCTGCCACCCGATTGCGTCAAAGTTGACCAATAAGCTGTGGGTGTGAAGAAAACAAATGGATCAAAGACTGAAATACTGAATGAAAGGCAAGAAAGGATTGAAGTGGGATTAAACCCACAAGGGCTGTAGAACATAGATACAGTATGCAGTTTTACTGTCTTGCGCTTTGGGAATATATGAATGTTAATGTTTCAAAGTTGCACAAGGCCACACACAGATGCAGGGTTTTTAGAGGGTCTGACCAGAGTGTTTAACTCAAGAGTTAATTATCATTGATTGTATGCTTTACAAGACACATTATCTACTCATTTAATTGTTAGCAGGACACATATTATTTACTATTCAGAATCTTTACCCAGCATACCTATACATTTCACCGAGGTGAAACCCTGTATACCAGTAGGCTATATAGTATGCTGAAAGACACCAGCACAAATCTCAGTTTTTCATCTCTTTCATCCTCCTGCTATTCACAATAAGTCTAAATTCAGTAAATAGAGACAAAAAGCTATCCTGTTCCATTGTATAATACTGAATTCAATATGCCTCAATGATGTCACATTTTTCTCTAAACTTTCTTTTTTGTCGTTATTAAGTGAGGAATTGTTCACTATGTTTTTTTCTTTTATAAACTGTTTAGTTTTTTCAGTAGCTCTAATTCGTCCACCAGTCCAGAACAGTGGATGAACTGAAAAGAAATTTGAGCAAAAAATGAGAGAGAGGCTCAGAGATGGGAATGTGTGCAAATGCAGGAAAACCATCCTGTATTAGTCTACAAGCCTACTTTCCATGAGTAATTGTCTGGAAAATATGAAATATATCCTCTAGAGAGTAAAAGTAAGCAAACACCGAAAAAACAAGACACAGCGATTGATTGCTCATACATATGATGGGGAGTTTTGCATCCTGAAAACCTAAAATTCTGATGAACAGAATGGAAATATTCACATTGATTCACTCAGTTAAAAAAAAACACACAAATGTGCCACATTACAATCCCACCTTTTAAAATGTGAAGAGTCATTTGCTCTCAGGGTGGTGAACAAGGATTAAAGAAAAAAAGAAAAAAGAAATCTTATCATGATTAATCAGTGCACATGTCACAAGGTGAAGGGAAATAGGAGGTGGCAGAAATGACTGCATGTAATGCTTGGCGTGTCAAACAGGGTAAAACAGTCCAAGGTCTTTCACCTGCCACCCAGAAACACATGCACACTTATTCAAGGCCATCACGTTCCCATGGGGTCGACTTACATTTTAGACATTTTGAGAGACTGCAGAGAGAGTTATAGGGTGAGGAGATGTCACGTCATGTGACACAGGGCATGAGTTGGATTTAAACCTATGGCGTCTCCCAATCAGTTCGGTCATCGTAACTGGGTGAGCCGCGGTGCAGACACCACCATTTAACATTTTTAAATCTGCAACCTATAACTTTCATGTTATACCCAGGATTTGAACCCAGGTCTCCCACATGAGACAAATGTCTACCACTCTACCATTAAGATAGGCCTATACCTGCTTTGTCAAAGTAAACATCGCATTACTAGCTTCAGGTAGTTGTCAACCAGTAGGTGTCCGGTAGGATCTATTTCTGGAAGAAATATGGAAGAGCAAGGAGACCTCCTTGTACTACTTATATTGTATTAACATACTCCATACCATACCGGTTGGTTAAAAGGTTTTATTCATAAAACATTCCGGACTGCAACTTTAATGGAACAAATCCCCTTATGAGAGATAATGAATTAACCATTTGCTGATTGAACTCTGGCTGGGAGCCTCCTGACAAACTCCCATCTGGCCCAGGGAAGCCATTTTGGTCTGGTGCCTTTCCCTTTCTATAATCTAAACTTCCTCACCACAGAGCGGCAGCCTGCCTCGCAAACAGCACAAATAAACAACCGTGGGGACGAAAAATGGAATTTGGAGCTTGTTAGCACAGGCCATTTCGACATGAGCGTTTGTTTGTTCAAATTTTGCTTGGACGGTGACCTAACTCCTTTATACCAAGCACATGTGCTCATGAGGGCGAAGGAAGGAGAGCATTAGCGAAAGGGGGAGAATACATATTTTTCCAATATGCAGACAGGGCCGTTCATCAGTGGAGGCTTGACACACATCTTTGAAACAGAGTTTGAATCAACATCTCTCTGGAAAAAGTATAGGACGGGAGTAGAGAGGTTTTGGCTAAACAAATGTCATTTTTGGACGCTGCGGCAGGGAGGATGAGAAAAGCAAGGGGATGATGATGAAAAGGATGAATCGGTTCATTCCTGAGGAGCTAACTCACCACGTCACTGTTTCCTGGGCTTGATTAGAAGGACCCAGTGACTCGCGGGGCACATTAAGATTAAAATCTCTGCTTGTCCAGGGGGAATTACTAAAAGGAAACAATATGGGTTTCTTGATCAATCGTGACGTGGGTTTTCATAAGAGGAAGTCTTTTTAGACTATGCTGACATGATTGAAACTACGCTGGAAGGTATATGGCAGTAAGAGATTTCCAAAGGTCATAAGTTTGATCCCCACAATGGCCTGCTGCACCATACAGGGCAAAAGCTATTTTGAACTTCCAAGTAGTACACATACGATCCTAAGAATTGTCAAAAATACTACCCATACTATTGCATACATGTGAACTAGTGATTCATGGAGTCTCTCTCTTATATACACACGCACACACCTGCTTTAGGTATCCTGTTGCAGCACAGGCTCCTGGACCATTGCTCTCAGATTCAACACCACTTGGTAATCCACTGTACAGTCAGGACACACCACAGACACGTGCATAGTCAATTGTTGGGATGCTCTCAGCAAGGACGAATTAAAACAAGCAACCTTTTTCCTAGACCTACATATCCTTTGTAATTGTGTTCGTGTGCATTAGACAATCAGGAATCACACTTTCACTGTTGTTCCTTCCTACACTGAAACATTTCATATCCACCAATAATGGACAGGGACAGACCAGCACGCTGTGACCCCGCATGTCTTTTTACACTAGGATAAGACAAAACAATGCACAGCAACAATCTCATCAAATACTAATTTCTCTTTAAACACAAAAGTAGATATACACTGTTACAAAGTATATTCAAAGATAAAGTTGACATGGCTGTACAGCAAGGTGACAGCGACACGCACACTTGATAAAATATGCAGGACATTGGACACAAGCTCAGATCTAGTCCAGGAGATAAAGAGAGACAGAAGTTAGAGGGAGAATTGTGTGTGTTGACCCGCCTGCCTGAAGCTGCAGTAATTTCTACTGAAGCTAACCCGAACCCAAATCCTTCAAATGTTGGAAGTTGGAATAAAATATGTACTGCACACAACTCTAGCACTTTGTTTTTTGGAAAGAAAACTGGAAATAGAATGTTTTGACAGGATTCCATTTAATTATTCAGTCAACTAAACTAATAGAATCATGACAGAAGATGCCCAGTCAGGACATTCATCAATAGACCTGTCAGAAACAAAATGGAGCGCAATAGACCTCAGCTTACTTGGGAAGTTTAACTACTTTCAAAATGGTGTCCGTATTTTGGCCATGTCATACAAAAAAGGGGGGGTGGGGGGAGAGCAGTGACGTGTTGTGAGCTTGTAGATTGGCTATAAAAAGAGTCTTGCCTCACATGTCAGCTCATTGTCTTTAGGCCAATACCATGGCCAAGCCTATACATGGTTAACAAGACAAAGTTTTTGAACATAATATCCACACAAAACAAAAGGATAACACTAACAATAATCATCAACAAGTGATTCATAGAATCACATTAACACAGAAATGTATAATGATTTCTCATTTACCTTGAGGTAGAAGCCTCAGTATCTCGATAAAAAGCTAAACAATTGCAGGCAAACTCAAACCCATGACTGGTCTCATTCAAGACTATTAATAACCACTAACTCACTCCCTCAGCTGAGGAACATATTAAATGTACCTACAACTTAAAATAAAATGCCCTTTTGTTAAAGAAAACACAGAGCAATACTGTATGTCTTTGACGAGGGCAGTGTTGAAAATTACAATGTTGCTGAGGAATCCCAAATGAATTATGTATTATTAAGACAAACTTTGCCAAAGGAGCTTTCTCAATACTCATGGACTGACTGATTGATTGATGAAGCTAATAATTTATTTATGTTGGCCTGATTGATTAAATTCCTGTTTGTGACTGCCCTTAACCACTTTCAACCTGGCGTCCCTACTTTGGGCATGTCGTTATAAGCAGACCTACAAGGTCACAGCGCGTCGCGATGCATTGTGTGAGCTTGTAGATCTGCCATTTTCGCTAATTGTTGTACAATGAAGTATAATAGGACTTAAGTGGTTGACCAACATCGTCCAAGAAAGCAAGACCAAACCATAGAACTTAGATAAGGGTTCAATCATGTTATTAGTACATTAGATTTTGCTGTGACTTCATTATAAAAAAGGTAAATGTTGGGTGCTGCTTAAATCTAGATCAAATTCTACTCTGACTTCTTTGGGCGTTTTGACTGTGGGCCGCGATCCAGGGGTGTTCCGGGCGTTTTAGGAGCTCTGTCCTTTTTGGAGCTTCCTGCCTCTGCGTCAAACAGAGCGTTCCTGACGAAGCGAGCAGCGGCGCCCTTGTCCAGACGGGAGGCTTTCCTCTTTTCTGTGATCTCCTTGACTCTGTTCATATACGACCTGATTCTCTCCTGAGGAAGACAGAAAGCGGATGAAGGAACGCTGGACAACACACAGACCGGTTTAAGGGAGAACATGTGGAGAATGGGAAATGAGGGGAAAACAATTTACCAGTTCCTGTTTAATTGCATGTTCTTTGGGGTTGACTCCTTGTGTTACCAAGTACACTGCAAAAAAGGACAAAGTAATTAGACTATTTTGCAACAGTTCCTTCACTTTGCTTCAGATCCTGCATTTTTGTTTTTTATATGTGGGGCCCACGTGGGGCGCTCTAATGAAACTTTGGGATCATCCAAGGAGTCTCTGAGAAGGAGAGGCCGGATGTCGATCCATGTAAAAAATATTTCCGGTCGGCCGCTCCAATGTTAACTCCTTGAGTAAAAGCTTAATATCTCCATTACTTTTTAAAGTGGTGGAAGTGAGCCGTTTTCGATCGGCGATCACTCTGCAATGGAGGATCGCGTTAGAAATATTCACTTCATTATAAACTAATGTCCGTCTCGCACTGTACTTTGTCAGTGTTTTTCATGATGTCATTCACTGCGGTGCAAATAAACATAATTAAACCTAGTACTGTATCGTATCCTACTAGAGGGTCGGGGCGCTGCGCGCCCCTCCCCCCTAGCCGCTGCGCGGTGCTTTGTGTTTGTTGGTCTCTATAATATATAAAGCCATAATAGGAGATGTTCCCAATGGAGCTATGCCCAAATATGGAGTGTGTTGTCTGACCTCACTTGGGTCTCGTTGGGCGGTTATATAAAGCCATAATAGGAGATGTTCCCAATGGAGCTATGCCCAAATATGGAGTGTGTTGTCTGACCTCACTTGGGTCTCGTTGGGCGGTGGTCGGCGATGACGCTAAGGAACAACATGGCCGACTGTAATGTTGTGAGTTTGTGTTGGCCGCAATTAATTATGCTGCGAGGGGGCAGATGTGTGCTGAGCAGTATGAAGTGGCCTACAGACTGCGCGTAGTAATTCTGCACGTTGTGGCGTGTCTTGTTAGTGACATTGATATGTTGTTTTTGTGTTTAGTCCCACACAGTGGCAGGTTTTTTTTTGGGGTTTTGGGTTTAGAAATGTATATATATATAGATAGGAAATATATATGAATGCAATGTCTATCCATGTCTCTTAAATAGAATGATGGTTTTAAAACTGGGGTCCTAAGACACCAGGGGTCCTTGAAAGAAGTCCTAGAATTCTCAGCATAAGTATATACATTTTACTTTAACCACTTGTATTACCCAACCAATGTAACGTCTCAACATTCAGACAATATAAATGATATTATACATTTACATTTTCCATTTGAGGGTCTGTGACTTGAAAACATTTAATTTCAAGTCATTTCTAATGTACTGTCTGTAACATAACATAACACTTTGTTGACATAAAGTGTCAGGAATTAGAGCCTAGAACAAATAAACAGACTTACTCCAGAATAGTGAATTCAGAGTATAGGCAGACATCAGGTCCAATTTGGCCTGTTCCAGAGGGTCCAGCTGACGACAAATCACAGTTTAAATTCAGATTAATTTACATGTCAGTAAATATTTCCAGAAAAGAAAAAATGTTTCAGTCTGTTATGGTGTCCCACCTTTTGCAGTTGGTCATTTCTGGGCACTGATATCATCTTCTGTAACATTGTATTTACAGATGTGACCGAGGACTCAAAGTCTGTGAGCTGTTCCTCTATCTCTGTGGGGTAGTCTTCTGCTTGACCATCATCTGCTGCCATTTTCCTGTACAAACAAAAAGGCACAAATAATGTTGTGTGAGGCTGGGTCAAAAAGGATCAGAATGGTCACATCACAGAAATCGTTTTTGTGCAAGTTCTATCGTTTTTGTCATTTCCATGGGGAAAAGGGGGGGAAGAAGAAGAGGGGGGGCAAGGGGAAAGAGAGATCAATCAAACAAACAAACAAACAAGTAAGGTGTTTGCACATCACTTTTAAGCAGCCTAACTTGTACCAGCATAATGTATAGCATCAAAATCAGTTTAACCAAACTTTAAACTTATATTGGCTATTTGGAAATAGCAAATCTACAAAGCTCACAAAGCATCGATGTGACGTGTTGTGAGCTTGTGGATCTGCTATTTCCAAAGGATCTTGAGAAAATGTGAAAGATTTTGAATAGATGTCTTAAAACATTTTCACAACAAGGGGGGTCCCTGACACAAAGATATTTCAGATGAGGTTCCACAGCTACATACATATTAATTTGGTGGTCCTTGACATGAAAAAGTTTGCAGTGGTGTTAAGTAACTAAGTACATTTACTCAAGTACTGTACATAAGTAAGATTGAGGTATGTTTTACTTTACTGGAGTTTTTCCAATTTTTACTTCTACTCCACTACATCTCAGAGGCAAATATTATAATTTTACTACACTACAATTATTTGAAAACTTTAGTTACTGGTTACTTTGCAGATATAAGTTATTATCATAGCCCTATTGCATACATAGGCTAATTGAAAATAGCCGATCTACTTTGGTACTTTAAGTATATGTTGATGCCAATACTTTTGTACTTTTACTCAAGTAACATTTTGAACACAGGCCTTTTACTTGTAACAGAGTCTTTTTATGTTGTAGTATTGCTACTTTTACATATCTGAGTATTCTTCCACCACTTAAGGTTTGAGGAGAACCACTGCTCTAGATCATCAGTTCTCAAAGTGGGGTCCGGGGACCTCCAGGGGTACTTGAGGGGGTTCCAGGGGGTCCCCAGCTAAATGATGGATAGGAACCAAATGGACCCTATGGGTCTGTAACTCTGATTGTGTACAAAGAGAGTACAAAAAAATCATGTGTACACTCTCAGAGTTAAATTAACATTGATTTTACAATATAAATTGGGGTCCCAGGGATAGAAATGCCATTAAATGAGGGTCCGTAGCCTAATGCATGTCAAACTGGAGGTCCTTGAAATTAAAATGGTTGAGAATCACTGCTAGAGAGCCGTAAAAATCATCTCTTGTGGCGGTCCCTGGCTTATCTTTTCGAATGGGGGTCCGCGGGCTAATAAGTGTCAATTTGGGAGTCTTTGACATGAAAAGGTTTGAGAACCCCTGCTCTAGATAGAAGCACTCTTTCATTCTCCCCTTCAAAGCTAGCCTGCTAACGTTAGCATCTGGCTGGAAAACTACAGCTTAGCTGCACGCCTGCATAGACTAGAGCACAAGGTAACACTGCCGTCAACACATTGTGAATATACACATTTAACTGGCTGAATATCGATGCGTATTTACTTGAAAGTTCCACATAAACATGTTAAGTATAGATAAACAGCAACATCTTACATCTACTGTGCACACAGCACGTTGGAGTCCACAGGAAATGGCGTCAGACGACGACAACAACCACCACGGCCAGTGTTGTCAGGTTCTGTGAGAGAAATAGGCAACGAGGTCTAGGAAAACAAGCCCAAAAGAAGCCACCACTTAGCCTAGGCCACATGAGCACTTTAAACCTGTATGCATCGGCTTTTGGAAAATAGCCGATCTACATGCTCACAAGCTTGTAGATGTTTTATTTTCAAAACATCTTGAAATAAAATGTGGAATATTTTGAAGATTTTTGAAACATTCTAACAACATAAAGCTCCCTTGCACAAAACACACAATCTTTGAGAACCACTGGTTTAAATAATAATTTAAAACATTGGAAGCAAGCCCAATTAAGCAACTACACTTTAGAAACGAGCCCAAAAAACCGCAACCCGCAACTGCCAATTTTTACAAGCAACTTTACAGAAAAAGACGCCCATAAGTCGCTTATAATAAGCCGACATGGCAACACTTTGCGTTTTGCTTCTTCTGAGCCTTACTGCCCTCTGCTGCTTCGGAAGGGAATGACGTTTATTTTCAAGAAGTATCCAAGTTTCTCGAATTATTATATATTCCCCAATTTTAGATAAAGCTTTCATAATTGTGAGCAGTAATCAATTCCCATGTATTACTTGACAGCAATTCAAGATACATAAAAAAGTGTAATTCAAACTCTTGACATAGTAGTCCTGTCAGCTGTCACCATAGTAACCCCAAGCGTCCCGTGCTTGATTATGCTAATGATGCTGAAATGCCAGACTCCAGTCTGGGTGCAATGTTAGGAGATCTCTGGAGAAGAGACAGTCAACACTGCTTAGGTCTAGGAGATCTCTGGAGGAGAGACAGTCAACATTTCTTAGGTCTAGGAGATCTACTGGAGAAGAGACAGTCAGCACTGCTTAGGTCTAGGAGATCTACTCGAGAAGAGATAGTCAACATTGCTGAAAACACTTATTTGAGCAGCTGCTGCACTCAAGGCTCAAAAGATGGACAACTGTGACTTGGAAAGGCTCTCCTTCACTGGATGGAAGCTGCAGCCAGCATTCAGAGCAGATGTGACAAACTACAAAGTGACTGTGGCAAGCCATGTCAACAAAGTCACACTGGAGCTGAGGACCAACGACTGTGGGGCTTCATATAGAATTGTAGGTAGAAATCTTTTTATTCATTATTTTGATTAAGTCAATTAACTTTAACCAGCAAACTTTTTCTTTGTGTGTTAAATCATTTTCTATTCTATTATGTTTTCCAGCTCTTTGGTGATGGTTCCAAGACACTTAGACTGAATGATGGGGTGAACGAAGTAGGAATAGAGGTGGTTGCTGAAGATGGCACCACAAAGAAATATCGTGTGGAGTTAACCAAGCTGTCAGCCACAGCTGCAGAGCTCAGTGATCTGACCATCGATGGAAATGTGCCACTGCACCCTGAATTTGACACGCGCACCTATGAATATAACAGTGAGTACAAAGTTTGAAAGTGCACCTTTCAAGTAACACAACTAACCTACGCTGACTAATTCCTGAAGGAAACAAACAATCATAGAAAGAAGCAATGCTCAAATAGCATTATTTAGCCTACAATTGACTGAAATGTAAAAACTGCATTAAATAATTTTCTAAGATGATACACATTTTCAAATAGGAATTGTTCCTTTTTTTTAACCCCAAATAGACAGTGTTAACTTATGCATCTATTAACTCAGTTGTGTACATATGTAACGAA
Organism: Gymnoscopelus microlampas; assembly: GCF_963454915.1. Taxonomy (NCBI): domain Eukaryota; kingdom Metazoa; phylum Chordata; class Actinopteri; order Myctophiformes; family Myctophidae; genus Gymnoscopelus; species Gymnoscopelus microlampas. The sequence continues at coordinate 25,476,144 of NC_139950.1, forward strand.
ATGGATCCTTACAGGTCCAATTTTCATATTTTCCTGTAGGCACTGTTCCTTTCTATTGTAACTCAGTTGCTATGCTGCCCAAGCTGCCTGACAAAGACATGAAAGTGTTTGTGAATGAGGACGACAGCACCAAGCCAGTCCTGTTGAATGTGGGAGACACTGTGGTAGTGATCAGAGTCTCCTCAGCAGATGGCAGCAATTTACAGGTTGGATAATAAATATGACACACATGCATAGTGTACGCTATGCATGTTGATAGAAATGCAGTGCAGATAGTATTCATGATCATGCGTTGCCTCAAAGTGTGTTATATTTCAAAACGTATAGACACGTGCATGGTCTGGTCTCGCGTTTCCTGTAATCCATGCCTAATTTTAGAAAACGCTCGAATGACATCCAGGGCAAAGAGTATCGTTGTTAGTTGTGGTAACCTATATTGTGCTACTTGGCATAATTTGGAAGTTGTTAAAGAATAAATTGCTGGCCTGTTTGGTACTCTTGTTACTTGTAAGTAAAAAAAAACATTTAGGTCAACAGACCATCAGGGCTGCAGCAAGGATATCCATGTTCTCAGGTGATACTTTTCCAATGCTACTATGCTACTCTATACAGCCACACTCCTGTATTTTTCATTAGACAGATATAACTAACACTGCCCTCCACAATCTCTCAGGTGTACACAGTGTTTGTGACTCGAGAGCCCATTCCCATGGCGGTAACCTTCAGTGATGGGAGGGACCAGGTGGCCTTCGAGTGTCCTGTGTCTCTGACCGCCCTGTACAGGCCCATCTCCATCCATCCAAGGTGGGGAGGAGCTTGAGCCAGAACATTGAAAACGCCAAAATTGAATTTTGGACAAAGAAATGACTGTCAGACGCTATTGTCTCAATTCAGCACATTCCCAATTTAATCTGTTTGGGGTGAAGAAGAAGAGTTTTTTTTACAATCAAAAGCACTCCCCAAAAACAGAGGCCATGTAAAGAATCATTATTTTCAATGCCAAAAGGGAGCATAACAACAAAAAACAACTTAATTAGCATCACTATCTATTTGGAGCATAACTGAGTGGATGGGAAAAAAAACAACAACAATCAATCTCATTTTAAAAAGGGGAACATGGACAACAGCTGACAAAGTCTTCTATAGTTTGGTCTAACATTTGCCTTTCAGTTGCTGGCTCTATTGGCTCGTTAATTGATTGATCTTGCTAATTTGCAGTTACCCGAAGCATGTCTTCTCAGGCCCTTATATCGAAATGCTGGTACGGAGGTCGAAGGTCGACCCACTCAACGAGTGTCCCTTGGGAGACGGCTGGAAAGTCCTTGAGCCGGAGCTCGACAAAAAGATGTCCGCCGGGCTTGTCAAGTGCTTCTTTGCTTACCGAGGCATGCTCTCACTTACATCCCCTCACTTCTGATTATACCTATAGCAGTATCACCTAACCATGTAACTACCATCTACCTGTATGTTGCTGTGGATCATATAACTTAACTAAGGACTTGATTATGTAATAGCTGTTATTAGTTAGAGGCATTGCCTGAAGTGACCTTTCCTCGGGTGCTTTTAATCTTCTGCTCCCAGAAGAAGTGACAATGTTAGAGTTTTTGTCGGTTGGTCGATTTACTATTTATGCTAAACACACTGCATTCTGAAACTGAACAAGTGCCTGTCTTGCACATCATTCACAAACATTGATTGTCGCTAGATCCAAAAATCGTGTAACACATTGGCCTCATGACCACATGAGACAGCTGAGATGAGTCCACATACTGTAAAGGTCACAACAGCTCTTGGTGTCCCTTTCATTGATTCTTTGCTCCAACATGAACCATAAATTATTTAGCAGGGAACAAAGCAAAAATAATCCAAACAAACAGCATGAATTCTGTCTGTTCCAATATGTAGGAGGGCTGAGTTTTCATTATTAAAAGCATTTGCTGGATGACAGCAATGTGATTAAACCAATTCTTCCTGAAGTAGCATGAAAACAAAATGCTTCAATGTTAGGTGTCATCTTTTGGTACATTGATCCTAAATATATCACTGGAGATGTGTGATCTATTGAGCTTTGATTTTATTTTCTTTCTTTCTTCAAAGGATGTGATCACCTGATGAGGCTGTCTGGGGTGGGATCGCACGCTCTGGAGTGTCCCAGCAGACCCAGGGGTGATCTGGACATAAAGGTCAGTGTAAATGATTAAACAGCGGGGCAGAGGGGGCCAGAATCACTGCTATCGACCCACACTGTCCTCATCCTTTAAACACGTCAGTGTGCTCACCTCGCAGTGGGACTGCTGCTGATTGAAGTTCCTCTGTAAATGCATCTAAAGTTTCTAAGTGTTTGCCTATGAGTGTGTGTGTGTGTGTGTTGGCGACTTTGATACAAGCTCTTTTGAGTCTGGAAGTAGTGTGTGTGTGTGTGTGTGTGTGTGTGTGTGTGTGTGTGTGTGTGTGTGTGTGTGTGTGTGTGTGTGTGTGTGTGTGTGTGTGTGTGTGTGTGTGTGTGTGTGTGTGTGTGTGTGTGTGTGTGTGTGTGTTTTATATCCCACTATTAAAGGACGATATTTCTTTCAGGATGTGGCTGATACAGATTGGTATAAGCAGCACTTTGTAACATCAGCCAGCACCTTGGTGATAGAGACTCGACACACTTTGGAGGTAAAGCATAATACATGTTTTTTATTTTGGGTTTGTTGTGCTTTTATTGGATTTTCAGTGCATGAGACCTAATGTAATATTTCAAAAATAACAGATCTATAAGCTAAGTGTGTTGATCTTTGTTGTTTGTAGCAAGTGAGTATAAATTACATATTAACCACTTATGCCCCATCAAAACATACAAAAAGCAATTTCACAACACATTGCGATGTGAGCTTGTAGATTGCTGAAAGTGGTTAACTGGTGGCCTTTGTCTGCATAGGTGCGTAACTGGGAGAGGAGACTGCAAAAGGCAGTAAGGCAAGGAATTGTGGATGATCTCTGCATACTGGCTCAGGACCAGTTGAAACTCTACAGACAACGCCTGCCCAAGCCAGGCATGTACAGTATCACATCCTACGCCTTGAGCGCAGGCTGGGAAATGGACACCACGCCACCAGTCAAACGCTAGGAGCTTAGCTGGGTAGTTTGTGGATCGTACCAGACACTTTGGCACCAGAGATTTTGGCAGATTACCAGCCACCACTTGGAGATTCTATTGTATTATATGGCTGTCAGTACTAGGCACGATGGCCAATGGATAAAACAAAACCTAACATCCTACATTGCAAATTACCGTTCTCGGCCATTGAAAAATGCATGGAGATATACTAATTAGTTAGTGTTATAAATTGTTTTTCCCTGACATGCCGGGTACTCAAATTACAGCTTGTCTCCACTTGTGCTTTGCTAATTGTCATGACTCTGAGAGGAGACATCAGAGACTGATCTCACAGACTGATCTCAGAGTATTGAATAGGAGTCACTGGAACCGCAAGGAAGAGAAAAGTAGCACATTAAAGAAACAGGAGAGAACCGAGAGAAGAAGTAAAGAGAGAGAGAGAGAGAGAGAGAGAGAGAGAGAGAGAGAGAGAGAGACAGTGATAGAGTGCGGAAACAAGGGAGTGACAGAGAGAGGAAGACAACCGGGGACAGAGAAGCAGAGAGAGAGAGAGAGAGAGAGAGAGAGAGAGAGAGTTAATCCTTACCTTCTGAAATACATACCAGGTTGCTCTTGTACTGTATCAAGCTACTGCACCTGGAAGTGGATGAATGAACAGTTGTGCTCTCTCTGACCTCCCTCTGATGTCTTTGTCTATGAAAAACACAAAAGATGCTGTTCAGGTATCACAAAGCAAGGAAGCGCTGTCTGGATGTACCAAATAAGTTTCTCACCAGATTTCTTTTTGGGAGGTGGTGTGCATGATGAGTGTTGAAAGTGGTGTACCACTGTAACTATAAAGTTAGTACACCACATTCAATTTCAAACACGTTAAAGTTACATTTAGGTCAACATATATATATATATATATATTTGTATTCCAAACAATAGTGAAAGAGTTTGAAGGAAAGAAAGCTTGAGAGAAAAACTATTCTCAGTGGTGACATATGACATATTATGTGCCCAGGTTTATATGTATGTGTGTATTCACACTCTCCTCAGGGGACCTGTTGCAGTACGCGGAGGGTGACAATCCTCTGGACATCTTGGAGCAGGCTGCAGTGTACTTCGCCTCGGCCATCAAGCTCAAATCCAGGGAGGCCAGACTCCACTTCCTGCTGGGCCTGGCTCTGGAGGAGCACCACTACGCCATGGGGATGTACGGACTCAAGAAGGTGGGCTGGGCTCAGTAGACCCGGGGTCATTGCAAATCATTGCTGTCAGGCAGAACCCTCTTATCTCCATATTTAAACTTTTTGTGCCTTTTCATAAATTAACTCCATACTTGATCATACTACGGCGTCACACAAAAGTATCAAAAGTAAAATCTGTGGTTTCGAATCCACCGTGGTGCATCCGGCTTTGTCGATCGTCTACACTAACACAATTGGCCCGTGTTCGGGGGAGGGAAGCCGGGAGGGTGATATTGGTCATTGCACGTACTTCTACGGGCTGGGGCGGCACCTGTCAGCGGGGAGTGTTGGGCGGGAGGAGTTGGACGAACGCTCTACGTCCTCCCGGTGGGGGCTCCGACAGTAGGATACGACAGCAGTGACAACACAGAAATGCGTGTGGGGAGGAATCAATTGGCATAACGACTGAATTGGGGAGAAAAGGGGGTAAAAAATAATTGGCTACTCTAAATTAAAAAAAAAAAATTAAAAAAAAGTAGCAGACCTGCATGCTCGAAACGCGGCCCGAAGCGACATGTTTTGAGTTTGTAGATCTGCTACTTTTGCTCAACGAAATGGCAACGCTAATCCAAACTGTGGTCATGTTTCAACCTTATTGATGCAACGATAATGTCATAACTCCGAAAATAACTATGTGCACAAAATGTATAAACAGATATATTTTCAAAGCATAATGCTGCTGTCGGGTGGAAGCCTTGTATGTCGAAAATCGTTACTTTTCAGGAAATGGATGGCTCTAATGGATCCAATGTATTAATGTTATTATTTGGTCACAAGCTGATCGAGCGCAGCGTTAGTTCAGGTTGGCACGGCAGGCAGGAGGGTAGGCTACAGTGTAGCTGCTACACACTCACACTCAACCCCCCATTCTCATTCGCTAACAAGGTATGCATACATACAGTACTGTACATACACCCACGTAAGTCAGATGGTCTCTCCACGTTCAACTCACTCATCTCCCTTCATTCCCATTCGCTAACAAGCTAACACATACGCCCTCAATCTAAATTGTTCATTTATATGCGGTATATTTAAACAGAACACTGTTATTCAGCTAAATGTATGATTCTGTGGGTTGTAGATGTTATATCTGTGTATCTTAACTTATGCTTGAAGGGCTCAATTTAAATGTTTGTTCTGTGGATTCTATGTTAATCTGTATATTAACTTATGCCCTTAAAGGGTTCATGTTATGTAATAAGTATCTTATGCTCTGCTTCTGGGGGTATTGTGATCTCAGATATTCTGTATCATGCTTGCACAGATAATCTGTAGTATCACAGGAGCAGAGTCACATCGGCAAACTGAATGCAATAGAATTGCAATAAATGATTATTCCTGACGAAAGTGTCTAACTGAATTGTTAATACTTTTCATTGTTTAAATATTTATAAAACCCACTGACAGACTTAACCACTTTCACTTCCAAACACATAAAAAATAACAGATACAAGCTCATAAAGCATCACGACTCAATGTGTTGAAATAGCGAGATAAAAGGTTTCTGCCCGACGATAACTGAGCGCTGCCTGTACAACACAACCTCTTCTTCATCTTCATCTTTCTACGCTCAGGCTGAGGGGGAGGATGAGGAGCAGAGTGAGGCCAAGGTGGCGGCGTATCAGGAAGAGATCCTGGCTGTGTGTAAGCTCCACGGCTTCCGCGGCACGCCCACCATGGAGAACCAGCTGCAGGCCCTGGACAAAGAGTACCGCCAGCTCAAGGACGACGGCCTGTCCGCCAAGGCCGACCAAGTCCAGACGCTGTACCTCTGGCTCTCCAAGAAGGCCGGCAAGGTGAGGAGAAAATCGTATCCAATAGAATAGAGCTGTAATACAGTTACAAGTAAAAAACTGTCTTCCAATGATGCAAAGGAAGAAATGTAGCTCAGAATTGTTCATGCAAGTGAACACTTAGTAGAAACAAATGTTAAAAATGGAGTGTGTGTGTTGCCAAAGGTGTGTTGTATCAAACAGTAGCAACATTGTTTTCCGTTCTCGCCCTGAGAGCAGATCTGTCGAGATAGTGAATAGTGAGTGGCAGAATTCATGAGCATGGACAAGATAAGCAGCCTGAGTGATTTCTGCGAAATGTGAGAGAGATGGAGGGAGAGATAAAGGAAGAGGGCTGCTCTCTTCTTTTCTCTCTCCCTCCATCTCTCTCACATTTCGCGTCTCGTTTTTCATCACTCTTACCTTTCTTACATGCTGGTCTTTTCTCTCTTTCGCTATCCATCTCTTCCCTTTTGTATTTGTCCCTCTCTTTCGCTTTCACTTTCTATTCATCTCTCTCTCTCTCTCTCTCTCTCTCTCTCTCTCTCTCTCTCTCTCTCTCTCTCTCTCTCTCTCTCTCTCTCTCATTGTCAACGCATCAAAATAAAGTCAGGAGGCTTCATGGTCACTGTTTCAGTCACTGTCCCTGACTTTCACTAAAGCCTTGATACTGGACGTCACTGTTTCCCCCACAGAAAAGCTTGCTGGCATCAGAGAATGGCCTCTAAAAACATTTAGACCTCGTTTTTGGTTTCAGGGCCCAAAAGTGCGTCACGGACAAGGAATTATTATAAAAATCAATTCTTCTTTTAACCCATTAAGACCTGAGGCCGTTTCTACAAAGCCTTCTAAACCAGTCGTTCTCACACTTTCAAGATTTTTCAAAAATGTAAAAATAGCAAATGTAGAAGCTTGCAGCGTGGCACAAAGTGACGCGCTGTGAGCTTGTATTTGCGAAAATCAAAAATGACACAGATTCTTTCCCGGTTTTAAATAATTTCATCTACAAATTGCACCAAACCCCTACCCTGTGTCGTCCAGGATGGCAGTGCAGCCGTAAAGGATACAGAGAACTGTGTCCAGCATGCTCTGATGAAGTACCTGGATGCCTGGACTCTGAGCCCAGACAACTGGGAGTACAACCTCCATGTGGGCAGACTGCTGCTTCTGCAGGGCCAGAGCAAGGAGGCTCTGCAGCACCTTCAGACGGGCCTGGCTCTAAGGCCCGTGCACCCCGGACTCAGGTCAGACTGCTGGTATTATCAGTAACCTTGCATTTTAGGCGCTCATCATTCATAGAACCCTCTTAGAATTCATTTGCAGACAGAGTGACATACATACCATACTGTACGTACTGTACCTACCTACTGTACTGTACCTATGTATGTACGTACATACATACATATGTATGTACCGGTACATACATACATACACCGTACATACGTGTACATACATACAGTTTTGCATGCACGTTGTGTGGCTCAACTTATAAAAATCAAGGTCAGATAAGTAAAAGTTTATTCATAAAGCACATTTAAAACCAACTGCAGTTTTTTGGGGGGCTTTTATGATAGTAGTAGTACACAGTGGAGATAGACAGGAAACAGAGGGAGTGACACGCAGCAAAGGTCGTTGGAATCGGGATTTGCGACGTCAGGCTATATTTGGTATGCGCCTGGACCACTAGGCCAGCGGGCGCCCCAAACCAACTGGAGTTGACCAAGTGCACCACAACTTAAATAAAAGAAATAAAAAAACATAAAATGTATACAATATACATCAGAATGGAGATAAGACAATGACAATGGTATCAGTAGCTGTAGCCATAGCGTATTCTAGTCCAGTGGTTCCCAAACGTTTTAGCTTGAGACCCTACAGAGACATTTGCTGTCTCCCAGGGACCCAAACAAGTGAAAATATTGCTGTTGGCTATTCTCAATACTTCTTAAACCTTATTTTTTTTTAAATAATTTTCTCTTTTTTTAAATGTTTGCATTCTTTTTAAATGAAAAATGTAGATATTAGACATTTTTGAAAATATTTTGAAAAATATATAAAAAAACTAAATGTAGGAAAATAAAAATAAAGAGATATTTACTCTCAACCCATAAAAATGGGTCCGCGGCCCATGTTTGGGAAGTACCACTGGTCTATCTCACCTATAGCTCCCCTGTGTGCCATGCATCATGTCTCCTGTCAGGTTCTACACAGGCCTGGCTCTGCTGCAGCAGGAGGGCAGAGCCTCCGAGGCCACAGAGAAGCAGGCCGCTCTGTTCCTACAACAGGGACTGGAACACCTCCTCAGCAAGCACTGCAGACCAAGGTCTGTGTGTGTGTGTGTGTGTGTGTGTGTGTGTGTGTGTGTGTGTGTGTGTGTGTGTGTGTGTGTGTGTGTGTGTGTGTGTGTGTGTGTGTGTGTGTGTGTGTGTGTGTGTGTGTGTGCGCGAGGGATAGAGAATGTTTGTACTGTGTTACTTGTGTATGCATTAGTGTTCATAAAAACATTGATAATTATATTTATATAGCATTTTTATTGCAAAGTGCTGCACAAAAATGGACAATTTACACATTAAAATGACAAGAATCACACAATTAAAAGAGGATACTAATAGAACGGTGACAGATAACATGAGCGAATACAATTTGAAACATACATGTGATAGACCTGCTTGCTTTCATGATAATATGTGTGTGTGTGTGTGTGTGTGTGTGTGTCTGTGTGCACCATCTGGCATACATGCTTGCATTGCACTGTATGTCAGCCTCTTTTCCAGATAGACTGTGTTCATGTGTTTACTTCCTGATGATCGGCATCATGGACCTTGGCTGTGTTTCCTTGCAGTGATATGGAGTGGGACACATCTGACCCCATTTCCAGCTTCAACACCCAGTTCCTACGCGGCGTACTCAGCCTGGGAGAACTCCAGCAGCGGAAAGTGCTGACAAAGAAGTCCATGATGGCCGAGCAGGTCTATCACACGTACGTTACACGTTGGGAGAGGTTTTAGAGAGCAAATCGGCCTAAATAATCAAAAGTCAATTTCATACAGCATGTGATTCTGGCTGTGGACTGATATTTTGTGTTACAAGATGTGTCAAGACTTCTTCACCACATAATTATGAACAAAGATATGGGACATGGGGAAAAGAGTGCATAGGCCTACATAACAAATGTAGAGACATACTCCAGCCTGCCCTCAGTAATGGACAAACGGATAAAGACACTCTGGATAACTTCACTTAGACACGGGAGTAGACAGATCTTCTTTTAAATATTTAATCAGTAAACACGGTGGATGCAAGAGAAAGAGAAGTGCATTTCATTTCACCTTCGGGACTTTGAGCATGTCCCAGATCTGCTATAGCTCTATGCCCTTTTCCTTGTCTTCAGTGTTGCGGTGTTGACTGCCCAGGCTGTGAGCCAGTGTGTGTGTCGTGGCGAGGTGACCCAGCAGCTGGAATGGGTGCTGTTAGAGGCTCACTTTGCCCTGCTGCAGAGGCTGATTCATCGGATGCCAAGCCAGGACAACGCTGGCACTGACAGGCAGGTCTATGTGGCCAAGAGAAGCCAGGCTCTCATGGCTCTCACACGGCTCACCTCTATCGCCCCCTGTCAGGAGCTGCTGGACATGCAGGAGAGGGTAAGGCCATGGAAAGTAGGACGGTGGAAATTCATGAATTTTAAATGGGGTGTGGAGCAACAATGTTTTGGTGATGAAATTAGACTTTAAGGTGGGTTCATTAGAAGGTAATAACGGAGACTTAACATTATTTTATGTGTAGCCACAGGTCCCTATGACAAAATGTATATTTTAATTTGCCTGTGTGATAAAATAAAATAACTTGATAAATATGGCAAGAGGTCACAAGTAAGTTGTCCCTGGGTGCTGAGAACAGGACACACAGAAAAACACATCTATCCCCATACAGTGCATGATGAAATAAATAAAATAACACATCAAACGTAACAACTGCATGCTGTACCCATGCTACTCTTGCAGGTGTGCCAGGTGGCGGTGGTGACCGTGCCCAGAGACGCACATGCCCTGTGTATCCTGGGCCTGGCCCAGCTGGCTCAGTGTGACAATGAACCCGACTCCATCAGGTCAAAGATCGCCTTGGCCAACGCTTGCCTGAGCTTCCGGGCCAGCATCGAGCTGGAGGGCCAGGCTCAGAGCGGAGAACCCCCTGCCCAGCTGCACGGTGAGGCAATGCAGTGTTGGTTTGCACTGGTGCACTGATCAAATGGAAAACAAAGAGGCTGAGACGAGATCAGTGTATATGTAACAGAGTAGAGCTGCCTGAAGCCCAGAAGCCTAATATCTCCCATGATCAAAGGGGGATTCCCCTTTAAATGAGTGGTAGATGCATGGTTTCCCTCACAGGAGACCAGGACCATATAGTAGACAGGGGTGTTGGTCCTGCAGGAGATAATAATACTTGGTGGTCGATGCTGACTCTAATATGAATTAAAATGTAATGTTTTGCGCATGTGTGTGGCTGCTGTCCTGCAACCCATGTGATGGCATTAATATCCGCCTCCTTGCTCTCTCTCAGAGCAGAAATGGTGGCAGGATAGGCTGGACAAGGAGAGGCGGAAAGATGCCAAGCAGACACCCAGCCAACTGGCGGGAGGGAAGGGGCCTTCCGACACCGCGGCGGCCGGCAGAGGAAGTGGGCGTGGCAAGGGAGGCCCCGGTCGATGGGTGGCGGCCGCAGCCAAAGCTCCCACCGCCGCCGCCTCCTCCACCACCGCTATGAGGGGAGGCAAGGCTGCTCCGCCTCCTGCCAAGCCCCCCGCCGCCAGGTGAGTCACCGTACAGTTTGAGGCTGCGGGTCAGGCTGGTTTTGGCACATTGTTTCTGTTGTTGTTTGTGCATCATTTTCTTTTCCTTTTCTTTTTTTCACAAAATGGGTTTTAGCTGAGTGTGTTGTTTTTGGGGAGAAAATACATACAGTATTTATAGATAGCTACATGCTGTTTTACCTGGAAACTACACAGTAGAAGTAGGCCTACAGTTTCATACAGGGGACACTGTCGGTGAAACACATTAATAGATTAAAGGACTTTATCATTATTATTATTATTATTTTGCCCCTTTGTATACATTAACCTCTATTGAAAAATTATATTTAAAAACAGTCTGTAATCATGTATGTTATATGATGCTACTGCTTGAAAAAAAAAAAGTAAGTGCTTTTGCTCCAATTATTACTTTTTAAATTCATTTTAGTGTCTTTTCTTCACCGGTAGGGGGCGTGGTGGAGCGGCAGTGAGAGCAAACGGGGCTGCCAAACCTCCCAGCAAGCCCGGCACCAAAACCACCCTCTCCCGGAGCAAGTCCAGACCTGACTGCGACCCCAGCTCTGCTGAGAGGACAGACGGTAGGGCTGCAGTGAGCTCACATGCACACTCTGACACACTCCAAGCAGCAGATAGCATTCAGCCATGTATGCAGATGTATAGATTGCATGGTGAATTGGTGATCTCTATCCACGCAAGCCTTGCTGACTCCCTTCAACACATTCATTTATCATTTCACACAGTTACACCCATGACATATACACACGTTATCAGCTGTAAAGTAACTAAGTACATTTACTTAAGTACAATTTTGAGGTATTTGTACTTCACTTGACTATTTCCAATACTTTTACTTCTACTCCACTACATCTCGGATCCAAATATTGTACTTTTACTCCACTACATTTATTTGAAAACTTTAGTAACTAGTTACTTTGTAGATTTTGATTATTATTACAAAACAAATATTAGCCCTACAGTATACACTTCGGCCATTTGAAAATAGATTTTGATAGCAATACTATTTCTACATTGCAGTATTGATACTTTTAAAACATTTGAGTACTTTTTCCACCACTGAACGTTATTAGAATAGAGATACCGTGAACTCACAGACTGTTGCTGGCCTCTGATCTAGCAGCTGTTCAAGATCAACTTAGGATTCAAACCCCCCTCTATGATTCAAATCAGCGACCTCTTATGTTACAGATACACGCTTGCATTTCTAACCTCTAGGACCCAGGAGATAACATAACTGATGTAACATCCCTCTATGACCTGACTTCTTCATAGTAGATACAGGAGATATGTATAAGTATTAAAATAAGTGTTTCACAGACCTAGTTTAAAGGTCCAACAAGGGTATTTACAGTAGTATTTTTTTTGTCATATACATATTACATTGCTGCAGCATTATAGGTGTTGATATTCTTAGACTTCAAGCTCCCTAAACAGTGTAGATAACAATAAAAATGCATTTAAGTCAAGTAAACTGTATTTGTATAAAATATTGAGAGGGCAACTCATGTGCCTCAAGAGACATACAGAAATCACGCATCAAATACACTAAACAAAGCATATATGTACATGTACTGAATCCCAGTGCTGCGGTTTCAGAGTCTGCCATGGTGAACAAAGATCACAGCTTACCCAGTGCTGTGAACCGCAGGTCTCATATGGCTCGGCTGGGTCTGGCCCGGGCACTCTCCCGCTCAGCACGCTCCCTGGACAAGGCAAAGAAGCTCTACCAAGAAGTCATCACCATGGCACCACGGGTCTGTGGCCTATTTCAATGTTTTAAATGTTTTGCATTGAGTGAAACAGTTCAATACGTTATTGGATTCGCATATTAACCACTTACACCCGTATAGCCTACTTCGCTGACCGGTGTCCCAGAGGGGTCTATACTGGGTTCCGTCATCCTATTTTTTCCCTCCACACCAAATGTCTTCACCGAAAATAGGTCGCTGAATGTTCACATATTATGACATGCCCAGAAATAACAATAAAATGAAATAACATCATTAATTTGTTCATGGCAATATTGCACGTATATTCTGCTCTCATCACAAGAGCTCTAAGAGAATTTACCTCCTTTAGTGACAGATCTAGTTTAAGAATATTTATTCTGACTTTCCAATAGTCCCACAATGTTATGATAGTGTGAGGTTAGAGTTAGAGTTAGGCTTAGTTTTAATGGTGTCCATCAGGCCAATGGCACTTCGGAACAATGCGTGTCACAGTATTTTTATGAATCGGTTAATCAATAAATCAACTGACTCACTCATCCATGATCAGGTCCATGATTCGTACATTGAGTTGGCTCAGCTCCTGGAACCCGCGGACGCCCTCGCTGCTGTGGGGATTTACTGCAAGTACCCCTTGAAGCCCCCGGCTGACCAGAGCATGGATGACGCTTTCATCACGGGAGAGATCGTCCGTCTCCTGATGAAGTTGGAGATGTACGACCACCATCAGCTGGGACCCTGTCTCATCGCCTATGCCAAAGTCATGGGCGTGGGTGAGTGGAGGGAGTTTGGCTGTAATGGTTGCAACAGTGGTGGCACCCATTATAGCAGTGGTAGTAACTTGTTATATCAACAAAACGCATCGCATTCTGTTTGTGCGACATGCATGATACAAAGGTTTTGACAGTGAAACTGGTCAAAGTCACTGGCCACCTACTGTACATAGGCATAAAAGGGATACAGAGATTACAGACAGACAGATACAGAGATTTCCATAATACTGTATGGGCATTAAATGGGACACAGACAGAAAGACAAATACAGAGATTTGGGTTATTTCAGTTCTGGACAACCTTTTATTTGGTCCGAAAGGCACAATACACCCGCGGGTCCCCTGCAATACACGTCGATTGGTCAGATGGTGCTCGTGTTATGTGTGAAACCAAACTGACACACACACTCACACACAGATTCCATGCATTGATAGTTATTGATTGATAAATTGACCTCCTCAGTAACATTCTGTTCCCCAAGTATAATTTTATGACATTTTACATTTCTCTAGATTTGTTTTAATTACAATTCTTCACCTGCTCAACCATTAGTCAGATTAACTAATTATCCACTGTCTGCTTTGTCCTAGTCTGCATAGAGAAATACATCGACGCCTTGGATGCAAAATTCATGACCAGACTTTTGAAGAGCGTGTACGCCGGGCTCCATGACAAATCAGAGGATGATAAAGATCTCCAGGACTTCTTCAAGTTCAAATGCTGGACATGATCTCACTGGTGGTCCTGGAATTAATGGGCATATTTATCGTTTTGAACCCATAAGCTACTCACATCTTAACACTCCACACTGAAACAAGATTTACTGAGTGATAATGAGAAAGGCATGACTTTTAATCAATAATAAACCTTAAAGGGTATTATGTATGCTCTATATCTTTGATGTAGACTCAAACCAGTAAATTATGTCTAATCCTTAATTTCACAGTGCCCTGACTTTATCAGAAACAATATATGGGCTGCAACAAAAGAACATAACACCCAACAAACTTCTGAAAAGGTCTGTTTAATATTAAAACAAACTTGTCAAACATGAATGCAAAATCACAGTTTTAACAACAGCACAAACATCTGAAACAAAACAAAACTGATACTTCAAACAAGTATTGCAACAAAAAGAGGAATTTTAGTCTACTTTCTCAGAGAGGCCACATCCTACCAAGATGGAAGTAGATCAGTCGAAGATATTAAACTGTGACCCCCAGAATATTATCATATAGATTACAGGCTAGATGATGTCAACATCCCAGAGGCTTTTCAATTTGACAGGACCACTCCTAGTAATACAGGCACTGATCCTGAAGCAGACTGTTTGTTTATCCTACAGTTAGGTAGGGTATTACACTCACACGTCAGATACTGACAAAAAAAACGAACTAAAAATAATTTGAGCAAAATATTCCATGATAATTTAGGCTTAAACATTGCTGATGAAAAAAACGACAAAACAAAACATACTTCAACATTTCCGTGATGGCGTTCAACATGAGATAAGTATGAGAGCAGATTGTTCTTTAATTAATACAAAATAAAGTTACCAAATCTGCCTACCTATGTTGTCACTGGTAGGCCGGTTTCTGAACTGTCCACAGCCCTCCTCTGAGACACAGAGCAAGTAGACAGAAATGGTGCCATCTTATAATGAGCATTAATCTATTAAGACCGATTCTACAAATGTCTTCTAGATCCTAACAGTTTTTTAAAACACTTATGTTGCTATAATATCAGTGGTTCTCAACATTTTTCATGTCTCAAATATTTGCACACATTTTATTTGAGCAATAATTAGCACTGAGTGCCCTATGAGCTTGCATAACTGCTATTTTTGAATATCGTAAGTATAAAATAATGGTTAAAGTGGTTGCGTTCCCGGTCTTAATGGGTTAATGAGGACCAATTATATAAAGATAGGTGGTCCTTTCAACTAATCTCCATGGCTCTGGTTGTGTCTTGTGTGGGAAATTGGACTTACCGTCAATCGAATGGTGGTGTCACCACCATTGCACCGTTGCACGACAGTGTCATGTGCCAAAAATGGCCGAACTACAAGCTTGTAGATCGGCTATTTCAGGCATGCGACACCGTTGTGCGACCAAGTATGAATCTGCCTTTAGTCTTCCATTGTTATTTTTTATTTTATTTTACACAGTGTTGAGTTTGGTCACGATGAGCACATGGATGGATTCATCGAAGCTTGAGCACACACACAGGCCCTGCTTGTCGGGGCTCCAGTCCAGGCTAGAGATTGGCTGCGTGGACACAGTGACGTTCTGTAAGAGGTTGACAGAGCCGGCCACCCCCATGTCCACCTCCTCCGAGTCCTTCTTCATTCTCTGGGCGGGGTATTCGCTGGAATGGAGATTTGATCAAAACCCATTAAGTCAATTGGGAGGATCTGGTTACGGTGCAGATGCAACGCTGGCAGCCTGCTCTACCAAAACAATAATACATTGTTAATAAAACTGACATAACAGTGGCATTAATAAATGATGCCGTCATGCCATCGTTGTGAGCAGCACTGTATGTACAATGGCGTAAGCGTTTAGTGAACTTAAATATTTATTTCAGAATAGTCCAATATTAAGTCTTCCGATTTTCTCACACAGGGCCACCCTGATAATAATTGTCAAACATGTTTGATATTACTGCTCCCACCCCCGAAAACTATTTTTCATCGACCTGCACGAATCATGCAGGTGACCTATTTTGAATCCTGCAGCAATTTTCATAGAAAAGCGACAAGTTTGCATGCCTTTTGTTTCCAAATTGATACATGTACCATTTTAAAATAAGTGGCACATACTGTAAACTAAAGAATTAAAGTTAAACACATTCCGATTATTATCCATTTCAAGACTGCTGCCTACATCAATGTTAAGGACTGACTCATCTGTACTTTTGAAATATTGTGTGGAACATTTCAGTTAACAGCTTCTTATTTTTCACAGCACGGATATAAAACGTTATTGAATGACACCCTTTGAATGTCTTCACTTGGTCTGTAATTAAAGCCTATTTTTACAGTGGAGAGGTCTTACTATTTCCATAGGTGTAGGTTGCCTGCACCGCCAGCAGTCATGAAGATGTCTCTGTTCTGAGGCAGATGCTTAACCTGCCAGATGGTTGATTTATGAGCCTGAAACAACAGGAAAAAATCATTTACTTGCACAGACCTATTAACCCTATCTTAAAGAGAAGACCACACACCACACCCACATCATCCAACTGTAAATACTTGAATTTGGCCTTGAGGTGAATATCTTATGCACAGATTGTTACCCTCCGCAGTGGTTCCAATCTTCCTATGATGTACAATAGATGTAAAAGTGTATTTTCTCAGTTTTTATTTATTAATGTGTACACTCTCTTGAGCTCTTCCAACCTGTTTAATTCATGCCAGTGGTTCTCAAACATTTTCATTTTAACAAAACTTTGGGATCATTCAAGGAGTCTCTAAGAAGGAGAGGCCGGATGTGGATCCATGTCAAAAATGCTTCCGTTCGTCCGCTCCAAAGCTTAATATCTCCTATTTCTTTTTAACGTGGTGGAAGTGAGCCGTTTTCGATCGGCGATCACTCTGCAATGGAGGATGGCGTTAGAAATATTATTGTTCCAGGCGTTAGTCGGGACCCTCCTTTGTTTACATGCACGTCCGCGTCGGGGCTTCTACAGCACGAAACATATCAGCGTAAGTGGATGGAAGATATGCTGGCACTGGATGTACCCTATTTTAATAAACCTCTGGCACACGATGTGTTAAGGAGCCCCAAATTGATATGTATTTATCCGCAGAGCCCCATTTGATAAGCTTTTATGCTAGGGGACCCCATAAGAGAGGATGTTTTTTGTTTATTTCACAATTTTTCTAAACGTAAAAGAAAAAACGAAGGGTCGTGTTTAAGTGGTTAAACTGATTTTGATGCTATATTAACACATTTGCTGCGGACCCCCGGGAAGCCCCTCAAGGACCCCTGGGGGTCCCCAGACCCCACTTTGAGAACCACTGATGAATGCCAACTGCCAAACTGCACTGCTGCATGTTTGATGGAATAGCTCAGGGACAAGGGCAGCCAAAAACGAAGGGCTGCATCACATTTTCAAACTGGCATCCCAACAGAATCATAAAGTAATTAGAATTGAGCCCAGGAAAGAGCTGGACCATTATAAACAGAGTTTAATGAGTCTACAGTCTACATGTGTTCAATATCGGTCAACTCTAAAAGCTTTGCCATGAAAGTGAAACAAAGACACACCCGTTGATGGTTGAGTGGTTCCACACCCACATGTACTCTATGCTGGCCTGGGATCAAATCCTGCCAATGTCTTCATCCTGAGCCACCCATTCACTGTTTCCCTCTCAGCTTTCAAAGCTTTCAAAATAAATTAAAAAGAAACACACAAAAGGGGAGTGGAGTGGACCACACTCCTTTAAAAAAGAAAAGAAAAAAAAACTCCAATCATCCTTTGCCTTTTGGCTCATAAAACGGCTGCACGAGAGGTTCAAACATTGTGATCTGATTCGGCATTCAAAGTTATTTTTTTAATCTAGATCAAGTAAGTAATATGAGAGGGAGACGTCAACATTGTTATTTAAACAAGCCTGCCATGCATTGATGCAGGCAGGGTAATAAACACACACTACGAGGGAGCCGGCTACTCTACCCTGCCATGCCTTGCTGCAGGCAGGGTGAAGAAATCTACCTCCAGCCACTTGTGGATAGCTACACATTGTATGAAATCATTTTGGACTAAAACTTCAAAATTGAAGCTCATAAGTCTTCATTCACACTAGTGATGTTCTGGCTGTTTATCGCTCTGTGGAATTGGACAAATATTTGGAGAGCTACGGGTCTCTGATCTTGCTCTCAGACATTCCCAACAGTTGGCGAGCATGGCCAACCTGCTCTAAACCGAGTGAAAATGTGTTCTTTGCATTTTCCCAGAACAATCCACACCTTTCTGTCCTCGCTGGGCCAATGTCGTTTTTGGCCAACGACCTCACGGCTGCGAAGCACGTTAGACAAACATGACTGCAAACATTTCCAGCTGTAAAAATTGACAAAATCTGCCCCTCCTCTCCCTCTCTTTTTCTGTATCCTGAAATGCTGAAAAATAACCTTGGACACCTTTTCCGTATAGAGGAGCCAAACATATGTCTGGCTGTCGGTTTCTCTCTCTCTCCACCTGGGTTGATTACCTTTTCGGAAACAGAGGCGAAGCCCTTTGTGGGGTGTTGTGTCCTCATGTCAAAGACATGGAATTTTCCCTCCAGGGAGGTGGCCACCAGCTTGTTCATGTTAATATCTTTTCTGTCAAACTCGACACAGCAGACCTGATCACAAATAAAGAGGTCATTTTAGATAGCATAGGAAATTGTAAAGAAGAAATTCGTATTTACTTCTTCAGGTTAATATCTTCAGGTCATTAAACTACATTTACAGGAGGGACTCCTCGTCAATGCTTTCATTTGATTTGAATGACTTTATAAAGTATGCACACAATAGCATATCGTCAATGTCGGGCAGAAACCAGCTATCTCCATTTTAAAATGTTTATTTTTTAAATATATAAATCAGTGCTATTGAACACCCTTTATGTCTGTGTGTGGGTTTTACAAATATTGAACCAATGAGAAGTATTTAAAAAGCACTTCTGACTAAACCTCCTAACTCGATTGGATCCTCAAACTGTCGGTCAAACCACCTAACTCCAACCTTGGGGATAGCTGTTTTTTTTCCATCATTGATTAGAATGACGAAGTCAAATGAAAAAAAAATGAATGAATGGTCAAAAACCTCCTAACTCCACTTGAGCTGTATCTGGGTAAAGTGATGATAATATAAGGACAAATTGAAGTATCTGACAATGTATAAAGTCACCATACCAACTTTGACGAGGCAGTGTTTTTTTAATTTCCTGAAAAGTATTAATAATAATATAATATTTTGGACATACAGTAGCTGGTTTCTGCCCAACAGCAGAGAAATACTAAATATGCCAAACATATCCAATTTTGTTACTAGCACGTCGACCATATCGAGCACACAAACTAAAAATAAAATGGTGATATACAATTCAATGAAATTGAGTGTTGCTGTGTGGGAAACTTGCAAACTAATGATAAACATTAACTTTACTGCCCTCAAACTAGAGGCTCTTGTCTTGTTTGGAAATACAAGGTTTTGATCTGGCAGTAGCAATGGCATGTTATCCACAGCTGTCCTGAAAGTTGATCTCACCCCATTTTTTATGTTGGTCTCCCACCGTAGGGACATATTCCTGAGGTCAAACACTTTGATGTCCCCATTGTCGTATCCCGCGCACACACACCTGTCCTCGTCATTGAAGGCGTGACCTGCATTCAGGGGGTCATAAAAGCAAGATGAAACTATCTTAGAATAACGGTCTAGATAAATAGACCTTTATTGATCCTGTGAGAGAAAATCAGTTGCCATCAGCAGTACAGCAGTAAGAAACAGAGCATATACAGGAAGAAAAAAAGGAACAGTATCCATAAAGTATACAATAACACTATAGAATGAAGCTGGATGTAGGGACAGCAGCGGACGTAGGCAGACCAGCAACTTAGACAAAGAACACAAACCATATCAATACAGTATCAGTACAGTATAAGCATAATATACAGTATATAGCAAAATAAAACACCAGAGTTTATGGGCGGGAGAGAGGGACAATAGACTATGGGCTGAGCAGAGCCACCATGTACATCATTGTATAACCTAAATACTTTAACCAAACAATTAGTACAAACATTAGTGTTTGAATATAGTATTGAATATATGTGTGTCAGAAATACTCTCAGACACACATTATTATGCAGCTCAGAAGTAATCAGAGGATCGTTTCCTGTTCCCTTCATATGAACTGATGTAAAATTGTTCATTACAGAGCAATGGTGGCCTTGTCTCACACTGGTGACACCTCACTTGGCTAGAGACGAGGATGAGAGGAGGGCCTGCTGCCTCAACCATGGCAATAACCACATTCAATCTGGCATCCTTATTTTCGTCATTATAAGTGATAATTTTACATACATTTTCACAAATTCTTCTAAAGTAGTAGATCTACGAGCTCAAAAACACAGCCGCTCCATATAAATCAGGCTCACGTGCTCAACAAAACCACCCAGTATACTAAGTAATATACTAACAGGGCAGGTAGCGTTGCCTACAATTATAGGGTCGACGCTATAACTAAATGGTCATGGGTTCAATACCAGCAACTGCCAATGTCCTTTAGTAATAAAATGTAAATGTACATGCTTACATCAAGCTTGATCCACACAGGGTCTAATATTTTCAGTGGTGTTGAAAGAACAGGAAGGAAGGCTTTAATTTAGCTTGGCTTCATAAAAAGCATCCAAACCCCAGTGTTTCAGAGAATCTGGAAGAATGCCAACAACTGAAAATCTATTTGATGGGTTTCCATCATACTCAGTAGAATGATTTCATGGTGACCTACTGCAAGCCACACTGCCTAAATGCATTCAGTAATATGCATCCCTACACTGTTCTCTTGCACTTACTGTACCATGTGAGTTCCTGTCGCCTCAGTACCGTCCGTATTTAAATAACAAGATAAGTTGCTGATGTTATTCTGACAATTCGAAAAGTAAAACACCCTGCTTTCTGAAAAACTGTTTGACAGTGTTGAATACATCTATGAATATTGCTTTGACATGCAAAGACAATCCCACACATTTGTCTCTTCCTTCAAATTACGTTTTTATTAAAGGTATAGTTCACCCAGTTTTTTTTTGTTTTTGTCGCATTCCTAAGCCAAACACAAAGGAGACTCTTTGTGTCATCAAATTATTGGCTTATAGGATTGCAAAAAAAAACAAAAAAATATCCATGAATTCCAGTCTCCATGGGGTGACTAATCGATAGAAAAAAAGTCATTTTGGGGGTGAACTATCCCTTTAAGAGAACTCCATAAAATCATTTCCGATTCTAACAGGATGAGTTATTCCATATGT
The DNA here is from genome assembly GCF_963454915.1 of Gymnoscopelus microlampas. Classification (NCBI taxonomy): domain Eukaryota; kingdom Metazoa; phylum Chordata; class Actinopteri; order Myctophiformes; family Myctophidae; genus Gymnoscopelus; species Gymnoscopelus microlampas. The sequence continues at coordinate 25,497,590 of NC_139950.1, forward strand.
TCTGTAGGCGACCAAGTTTCCTCCTGTATGACAGACACCAACTTTACTGAGATGGAAAGCTTTGCTATACGTCAAACATAAAGAACACTAAGTAGTAGTACTATTTGAACGAGAGCCGTGGCAATCTGTGTGGAAAATGTAGAAAGTGGGTCAGGGAATTTGGTGAATTCAGAGCAGGAGCAATTTTGACCCACTTCCTCGACCCATATCGTACATAAAAGATGGGCATGCCATCTAGATATGCACGCAAGTACTTTTGGCTGTGCAAGGTATTCTTTTTACCACTGGTACTTAAAGTGGGGTCTGGGGACCCCCAGGGGTCCGTGAGAGGGTTATAGAGGGTCCCTAGCAAAAGGAGGAACAATTTAAACACTTGGGCATTATTTTGTTTTTTGGCTATACGAAAATAGCCAATCTACAAGATCACAACATTTCATGATGCAAGGCATTGTGAGCTTGTAGATGTGCTATTTTCAAAAAATGTTGACAAATATTGTCAATTATCGTATGGGGGTTCCCCTGGCACACAAGCTTTTCAAATGGGGTCCATGGGCAAAAACATACACATTTGGCATAAAAAAAATGTTTTTTACGTACCAAAGGCAACAGTCCAGCAGTCTCTCTTGGTTTCGCCCTCCACGGGCTCCATGATAACCACAGGTGAGTCTTTCTGCCTGGGGTCCCAGACCTTCACTGTACCTATAAGCAAAGACCCCATTACATCACAAATCTGTCATTACAACTGCTGTATAATCATCAGACCGTGCGTGATATTTTGGACATAATACACTTTCCAAAACAATATGAGCTCTGCACTAGGATGTTACATTAATCGCTGCCATTTTATTCTGCAGGAAAAAAAGAAAAAAGTATTAATTTAACTATGAAAGTGTACAAATTGACAATTCAAGATTAACGCTCATTTTGCTGTGTATGACTACACATCTGCTGCTGCAGATGTAAGTCAGCACAGCCGTGCCAAATTCCTAGTAGATCACTACCATACCTGGAATACATTCCTGACACTCAATCAAGCAAAAGAGGCAGTAACATCGTGGTTATTATCACCAATCATCTACTTTAAGTGTGTCATTCTGTTCCTTCCAAATGAAGATGATAATTTATTCCCGACCCTCTTCCATGGGCATTGAAAGCTTGGTGTGATATGCTCAAAATGCCAATCAGTATCAACATTTTTGGAGTTCTGATGATAAGTGTGTGATGATGTGTGTGTGTGTGTGTGTGTGTGTGTGTGTGTGCGTGAAACCAGGGAAAATAAAAAATGTAATGTAACCAGTGATGGAAGAAGCACATGTTTTACTTAAGTAGTGTAAAGTAGAGTACTTGAGTACATGTACTTGAGTTTGTTACTTCACACCACTGGAGATTTCCGCAACAGTAAAAGACGAGCCTTTCTTAGGATTGAATGTTTTTTACCATCTCTGCTTCCTGTGACTATCTCCGGGGCTCCATCCCCAATCCCCAAGCCTCCAACACCATCTATACAGTTGATGATCTCCTTATGAGCTTTCACAGAGTACACAGGGGTGTCCGGCATTTCCAGATTCCTGTGGACAAGAGGCTTGCATTACAATATTTAACATAAGAAATAGACTCTCTAAACCAGTGGTTCTCAACCTTTTCAGGCTGTGACCCCCCCCCCCAAAAAAAATAATCATATTTGAACTGGGGACCCCCCATCCTGACAAGCACTTGTAATTGTAGGAGTTGAGGCATTACATCTAGTTTGACTCGGTTCCACAGATAAATATTGTGAAAATAGTCTATATTTTGTTGATTGCTTTTGATGCAGTAATGGTCTTTTGTTGTTTTTTTTGTTTTTGTTGAGGTATTAAAAAGGTATTAAAGTCCCTAAATTGACCCCGCTGAGGGTCCCGACCCACAGGTTGAGAACCACTGCTCTAAACCATGGAAACCTTGAAGGCTTACCTAAAGGTCATAAGAGGACAGTTTTGATTTTCTGTCTTTTCAATTAATTCCAAATTAGTGCTAACACCCACTTTTTTTTTACTTTTGTAAACTTGTGATGTGACAATAATGCTGATTCTGATTCTGATTAAACTAATGGTCACTTGACTTTCAATTCAGGAAAATCACAAAGTGGACAATCTAATTCAAATACGGAGGATATTATTTATCTATTTTTTTTTGGGGGGGCGGGCTTTTATGCCTTTATTGACAGGACAGTAAGCTGACAGGAAATGGGGAGAGATAGATGGGGAGTGACATGCAGCAAAGGCCGCAGGAATCGGGACTCGAACCCGCGACACGCTGTCAGGCTACACTGAGCCTAGGTGCCAGGACCTATATATTTTTTACCACATAAAGAAAGGTTGTGCACTATTCAACTCATTTTACAGTCTTACGTCAAATCCCTTTATCATGAAAACCAGAATCTCTGCCTACATTTTAATTCATTAAACTGAATTGATCCCAACCCTGCAAGACAATAAGATATGTTTCATTATTAAAAAGCATGTGAGAAAGTGAAAAAAAGAAGAAAAAAAAGTGCACATTCCATCAAATGACATGCATTGGTAAATAACATTATTTAAAAAAAGAGATTACAGTAATTGCAGTTTCAATTTCAGCATGTCTGGTGGCTAGGCTCATAGGCAAGACATTCTGACCAGTACAGTGCGTACATACCAGATGCTGAGATTGCCATCAAAAGCCCCAGTCGCTATGTGTCTCTGTTGTAGAGAGGTGGCCCCAAATGTCCCACACTTTATGGGCTTTGCTTTCTCTACCTGAAAGACATTAGGGTCAGCGTTCAATATGTTCCATGTTTCAATTTCAAATGTATTTTTGACCATAATATGGTCCCAAAAAAAATACTTCATAGAACAGATTTTCTTGCAACTGGATTCCAGTAAAGTGCATGATCCAAATCTAAAGCTATACTTTACATAACACTAACAACATGATGACGATTTTACGTGGGTAGTGGTAATACAATGAATGCAATTCGTGTGTGTGTGTGTGTGTGTGTGTGTGTGTGTGTGTGTGTGTGTGTGTGTGTGTGTGTGTGTGTGTGTGTGTGTGTGCGTGTGCGTGTGCGTCGGATGTTGGCAGGCCTGATGTGTGCTGTGTGTGTGAGGAGGGGTTGGGGTTGGGGGGGGTTAGGGTATCGTTGTGTTATCGGTTGTTATGGAAACGTGACTACTCGACCTTAGCTAGCAATACTCTCATTGTCAAATGAGGAATACCACAACATTAATAAATACAAAGTTGTAAATACATTTATGTTGTCAAATGCGGAATACAAAACATTAATAAAAAAAAATGTAAATACATTTACGTTGTCAAATTTGGAATACAAAAAAAATAAATTAAAAAAATGTAAATAAATGTACGTTGTTAAATGTGGAATACAAAACGTTAATACAAATAAAAAGTGTAAGTAGGTTTAGGTTACCTCCTTGACCAGCTGAACCTCTCCATGTTGCACCTCATATATCTGCATCACTCCAGTCCCTCTGGCAAAGTTCCCCATGCAGACAAACTTGGCGCTGCAAGGGATCCATTTAGTGTCAAAAACAGTGTAATTTACACTCTTCTGTATGTGTGCAATGATCTGGGGCTTTTCGAATGGCGTTGACATCTTTGGCTGTAAGAAAAGGGGAATGTTTTCTATTTTCTTTCCCCTAAAACTAAAATGCTGATGTTTTGTTTCACGAGATGCCAAAATAAAACGTGACGCGAAAGACCCCTCTACGGCAGTGTTGCCAGGTTTTGGGGGAGAAACAAGCAAACAGGACTATGAAAACAAGCCCAAAAGAAGCGACTAGGCCACATGAGCCCTTTAAACCTACTATATACCCGTAGGTTTAAAGGGCTCATGTGCTATATACATTGGCTATTTGAAAATAGCCGATCTACAAGCTTGAGATCTGCTATTTTGTCCTTGACATGAAAATGTTTACGAAAGACTTGTTTAAACAACATTACACACACACAGCAAGCCCAAAATAAGCAACTTTACAGAAAAAGAAGCCCAAAGTCGCTTATAATAAGCCGACATGGCAACGCTGGGCTGTCCCAACATTGGCCTGATCAGATATAGTTTAAAATAAAATAAAAATCAAGTATCAAATACGTACAAACAAATTAGTCTAACAAGTTATTTACAATCAATTGAATAACAATACACATAATAATCAAACAATTGTTTGCAGTAGCCGTTCTTTTAGATATTCTTTTGTTATATTTCAGGCGGAAGTGAAGTTGCTTCCTCGGTAGTGTTGCCATGTCGCTTATTATAAGCGACTTTGGACTTATTGTTCTGTGAAGTTGCTTTGTAAAAATTGGTAGGTGCAGTTTTGTGAGCTTGTTTCTAAAGTGTGCTAGCTTATTTAGGCTTATTTGTTTCCACATTTTCAATTATTATTTAAACCAGTGGTTCTCAAATATTTCCATGAAAATGTTTTGTGCCACCAGCTCATTTGTGTTGTTAGAATGTTTTAAAAAAATATTCAAAATATTGCCCATTTTACTGCAAGAGTTTTTGAAAACAGCAGATCTGATCTGCTATTTTAAAATAGCCAATGGTTTATAAAGTACTTGGGCTCGTTTTCATAGACCCTGGCTGCTTGATTCTCTCACAACACCTGGCAACGCTAGGTCCTTTACGTTGCACGAGGACAACATCCTACCCCGTGTTTAGAAGTTGGTCTGTCTTATTTATCTCTTTTTGCTCGGATATAATCATATAATCATGGACACTGACAATAATCCAGCCCCTCAGACCACTGGTGCTGCTGATGGTGAAGGTGCAACAACAGACGGTGCTACGGATTTCGTCCAAGTCAAGTCTAAAAAGAGCCACAAACGAAAACGCGAACAAGATGGAGTGGGAATGGAGGCAGAAGACTCAGGGGTGGCGATCAAGCGGCCGCAGTTTCCACCTATTTCGGGCGACCAATTAAAGGTAATGCTTTATTTTATACTGTTGGTCTGTGGCTTTTAGTATTATTATGATCTGTGAACTAATAATGATCATAACATTTGTGTGACCCTGGCCCACGTTGGTTCTGTCAGCTGGCTATTGTGTTGCGCTTGCGCAGCATAGCTTGGCTGACATCACTAAAAAAAAATATCAAAAGTAGTACTCATCATGCAGAATGCAGAAAGTACAGTACTTGAGTAAATGGACTTAGTTACTTTACACCACTGGGGTTATGTTATATTGTTGGCCTGTGGCTTTTAGTATTATTATGATCTGTAAACTAATAATTAATAATCATAACATTAGTGTGACCCACGTTGGCTCTGTCAGCTGGCGACTGTTGCGCTTGCGCAATACAGCTTTGCTGACATCACTCGAACCATGAACAATCAATCAATGACATTAATTTAACTCGGAGTGTACAGTTAGATGCATTGACACTGACGATTTTTTTTTACATTTTATAACTAACACGATAAAATGCAGTGACAATGGATGAGTACGTTGATCTGTTTCTGTGCATTTTTGACAACTACAATTTGATTTAATTTGTATAGATAATGTGAACATGTACCTTATATCTTTGACAGATAATGTGAACATTTACCTTATATCTTTGACAGATAATGTGAACATGTACCTTATATCGTTGGTTCTCAAAGTGGGGTCCAGGGACCCCCAGGGGTCCTTGGGGTTCAAGGGGGTCCCCAAAAAAATATGTTAATATAGCATCACAATCATTTTTACCTTTTATACTTTGGCTATTGAAAAATAGCAGATATACAAGTTCATAGAGTGCCGCGCTATGAGCTTGTAGATCTGCTTTTTTTTTATCGTGAACATTTGCGCAAACCTTTGAATATATATATATATATTTTTAAGCAAACATTTGTAACTCAAATCTTTGCTTCTGGGGGGTCCCTGGAACAACATATTTGAGATGGGGGTCCGCGGCCAAATACATATCATTTTGGGGGTCCTTGGCATGAAAAAGTTTGAGAACCACTGCCTTATATATTTGGCAGATAATGTGAACATGTACTTTTCATGTTTGACAGATAATAATGTGAACATGTACTTTTCATCTTTGTTCCAGGGTGGAGTAGATGAGCTGCGTAAGATCCCTGTCCCACCACACAGATACACACCACTGAAGGAGAGCTGGCTGAAGATCTTCACTCCCATTGTAGAGAACCTACAGCTTCAAGTTAGATTCAACCTGAAAAGCAGGAATGTTGAAATTAAAGTAAGTTCTACAATTCATGTTTAACCACCCATGATCTCTTAAACCCTATACTTTTGTTGACCAGTGTCCCGTCACCCAGTACTTGGTGCCCCCCTTTACACCAAATCTCTTTGCCGGAAATAGCCGATCTGCAAGCTCACAACCTGTTGCGATGCGTAATTGTGAGCTTGTAGATCTGCTATTTTCGTAGAATGTTAGCCTTGAATGCCTGTTGATGTTTTCAGCAGAAAACATACACTGGTGTAGCCAGTATGCTCAACGGTCTCAACACTGTGCTAGCCCTAGAATGGATGATATTCCACACTATAAAATGCATAATGCATTTATCATGGAGGGATTCATCCCAGACCCAGCGGCATTATAATTTGTAGCGCTCCGTGTGTACTCACCCAATAATTAGTTGCTGTGACTTGGGATCAGCTACTCTAGCCTGGTAAACCCTCCCTCCGGAAATCTCATTTCCATTTGATTTCAGGAAGGAGTCTGGTCTGAAACGCCTTTCTCCAATAATCGCTCTGCTCGCCGAGCCGACGAGCCTATCAGCGTCGTCGCTCATTGTTCTGTGATTGACAGCGACAGTTGACCAATCAGGTGGCGAGTTCGAGTGAGCCCGAATGAACCCGAGTGCAGCCTGAGAGCCGCCGACAAAAGACGAACGGCAGCCATTGTTGTTGTCCGAGTGCCGTCACTTCTTAGTTTCGTTCTTAAAACGGTCTCAAACTTCTTTTTTGAGGCACGGAATTTACTATTAACATATCGTTTGGATAGAATTTAGTTGTTTAACTTCAACAATTAATCATGACAGAGCCTATTTAAAAATATAAATTTAGAGAACCGGCAGGGGCGGGGAGTGACACGCATGTATCCCAATAAGGCAACCTATTTTCGGCATGGCCGTCCCAAAAGTCCCGTTGCGTCACATAGTCTGGAGCTCGTCAAAATGAACTGCTCATTGGCTGAAGGGGAAAAACGATCATTGGTTGAAGGGGTTGTCAGTCAACGGTATTACTCCAGCCCACAGCGATTATTGCAGAAAGGCGTTTCAGACCAGACTCCTTCCTGAAATCAAATGGAAATGAGATTTCCGGAGGGAGGGTTTACCAGGCTACAGCTACTCAGCTCTGGTCATCATATCCATTTGAAAGTTCTGGAAGAAAATGTTTATTTAGTTCCACAAGTTTCAAAAGGAGCAGATTCTCTGTACGCGACAGGGTGGCATTCACAGACAGCAGCACTAAACATATGTAAACTTCCTTCAACAAACACATTACATATGGGGCACATAAATTGGCGTGGGGTAATTGTAATCACAGCTGTCAATTTGTGTGCCCCATACATATGCTTTATGCTTATTGAAGGACGTTTACATGTGTTTAGTGTGATGAGAGATGATACATGATGATAAACGTGTATGATGCATTTTGATTGTGTGCTCATGTGTATAAAATGTCCTCCTTCAGACATGCAAAGACACGCAGGACATCGCCTCACTCACAAGAGCTGCAGATTTCGTCAAGGCATTTATACTAGGCTTTCAGGTTGAGGTACGTACCAATCATGTGTTTAAATAAAGCAAATGTCTCGATTTTTAAGAAACCTTCATTTAATGTGTTTATTTACACCTGTCTAACTTTTTCCCTTCATATCCATCTATCGCTCCCATCTCCCTAGGATGCTCTGGCACTCATCAGATTAGACGAGCTTTTCCTAGAATCCTTCGAAGTCACAGACGGTAAGACTGCACCAACTTTTGAGCACCCGTTTGCTCCATATTGTAAATTCTCCTTCTATCCCTGTTCCAAAGTCAAGGTCAAGCATTTTTGGCATGCGCTCATTGTCTAAGTGTTTTCTCATGTTGGCTGTCTTGGCAGTGAAACCGCTGAAGGGAGACCACTTATCCCGAGCCATCGGAAGGATAGCCGGGAAGGGCGGAAAAACCAAATTCACCATTGAAAATGTCACAAAGACTCGCATTGTGCTGGCAGACACGTGAGTGGCTCCCTTGAGTTTAAAGAGAAAAAAGCACTCCATGTCCTGTGGAAGTGATGAAGTATGGGTCATGTCAATTGTGTGAGCTACAAAGAAACTGTGAATCCTCTTTTTGACTTAAAAGTGATCTAAAACAAGATGTATATATTTTTAATACTTGCCCTTATTCATTCAACAGAAAAGTACACATATTAGGATCTTTTCAGAACATCAAGATGGCCCGCACAGCGATATGCAATCTAATCTTAGGTAAGCGGGATACTAACACACTGTTTTTTCAATCCATGGACCCATTATATGTATTATTATGTACGTAATTTTAAAGCCTGCAACTCTACAATGTGTGAAAAGACTGGAAATTATCTTTGGACTTTTCTTCCCACAGGAAGTCCACCATCAAAGGTCTACGGCAACATCAGGGCAGTGGCCAGCAGGTCTGCAGACAGATTCTGAAATATGGCTGCCAATGGATCCAGTTTGTTCCGTGTGGTTGGCCATAGCTAACACCACCATGAATGGTTTCTGTGCCTTGGTGTGGACTAGCCTTTTACAGGTTGTTCTACAACAGTATTGTTTTTTTGGGCAGATGGACCTGGCATCATGATTACTGCTTGTTGGGATTACACAGTTCCAAATTAAGATGCATTATCTTCACAGAAATGTTAATTAGATACCGTACATTACAATGTGAATTCATGTAAATAAAATGTATTTCAGCCCCGGTACTCAAATTGTCAAAACTTAATGGGTATATTTCAAGGTTTTACATAATAGAATTTTTGTACATTCTCTGACTCATTGTAATGTTATTTATTAAAGCCCATTTCCAGAGCAAAAAATTAAAAGTGCTTGAACTCGAACTTGCAATCGGATCTGTGCTTAACCCATTAAAATAGGGAAAGCATCTGTCATTTTAGATTTTAGCTATATATAGCAACTTAAAGGAGGAGTTCACCCAAAAAATGACTTATTTTCTATCAATTGCACACCCTATGAAGCCTTGAATCCATGGATTCTTTTTTGTTTTTGTCGCATTCCTAAGCTAATAATTTGATTCCTGTCTCCTACCGGCTAATGTATCCGGTAGGAGACACAAAGTAGATTATTTGTGTCTCCTACCGGAAATACACACGGTCATCAAATTATTGTCTTAGGAATGCCACAAAAACAAAAATAAATCCATGAAATCAAGGCTTCATGGGGTGTGTAATTGATAGAAAATAAGTAATTTTTTGGGTGAACTCCTCCTTTAAGCTTTTCAGAAAACAGTGGTTCTCAAAAATATCAGATCTACAAGCTCAGAGTACGAGCATGTACATTGCCATTTAAAGTATTTTTAACATCTCTTCTGGGGGTCCTTGGCACAACATTTTCAGATAAAGTGAGAACTACTGATTTAGACATGGCATTGACATTTGTAGATACGGCCTCAGGTCATGGGTTAATTGTAGTCCCAGGTTCTCAGAAGGGGACATACCAGTTTCCCTTTCAGTACATTTTCCCATAGCTTTCTTTGATTGGCTCTGCAGCTGATTTGAACCGGAAACACGACTCCTTCACATTAAATGGGTATATCCCCTTCTGAAAACCTGGGATAACGGTTATGCACAGAGCAAAATCTCTTGAGTTCTGACAGTCACAATTCCAAGACTAAACCTGCATTTGAAGCCTTTTTATTCTTACTCAGTGGTGGAAATGAGCTGCCATAGTTAGTACTGGTATACAACAAATAAATAACACTTACAGATGATCAAATGTTGAGTAATTGAGGAGGCCAATGTGTTCAACGTTTTAAAGTTTTATTTAAATTTTTTAAATTTTCATACAGTATCAAGTTTCCAACAGTCCCACAGCATAAGATGCAGCATGCAGAAAAAGAAAAAACAAAAGTTCTCAAACTTAATCATTTCAGATTTTCCCCACACAAACTAAAAGAGAACCCAAATAATCCTCAGAGAAAAGAAAAGCACTTACGAACTAAAGCGCGGTCTGAACTATACAGAGAACAGAGAGCCAGAACTGCTTTTAACAAATACTTATATACAAAAGAAAAAAAAAACATCCATTTTTTCCCCTTTAAGCTGAGTACAGTGTGTGGCAGTTTGAGACAGGATCAGATATGCAACTTTACTGAAATAGAAGCATGTGGCTGACCCGGGTTAAAATACAAAAAAAGTTTACATGTAGTTCAGTTCATTTGGATTACCTCTCATAATATGTGTACATTTACCAAGGTTTGGCAACATCCATATCATATACCATTGAAATTCTTAAATATATTAACATCACCATCCATGTGTAAACAAGAGGATTATTTCAAAAAATTGATCTACATGCACAACGAAAAAATATATTTCCATGTCATGCAAGCACAGGGAGGCCCAAGCCGTGCAGAGCTTTGGGGTTGGGGGGGGGGGGGGGGGGGGGGTGGGGAAGTTGGGGTAAGATAGGGCGCTCCGAATTCACATCTCTCACTAAAACACCTGTCCAAATCCACAGTCGGTCTATTAAAGAAAAAGAAAAAATGTCCAAGTGCCATTTTATAGGAAGCATTTTCCCTTAAATAAATGGACAGTTTGGTTGGTTTACTATATTGGTGTGTGTGTGTGTGTGAGAGGAAAAAAAACAGAGGTGACCGTGACAGAAGCCAACTTTTGAAATGTACACGCTCAAAAGAAACTTAAAATATACAGTCTATCTCATTGCACATTGATCACGCCAACATATTTATTCTGTATTTCTTCTTAAGAGTATTTCGTTCTGTTGCACTAAATTGAGGTGTCCGTGCTGTCCCGCACTATATGGAGAAAGGTACGTTTGTATTCAAGAAGGGCTCATGAGCAAACATTACCTAATATACACATATATTGGTTAAAAAACAATAATGCTGCCTGCAGATAAATCTCTGAATGTTAAGTTGCTATACACGTACAGTATTTATGAATTTCCCTGTAATTTCAAGGGTTTTGTTCACAAATCTGTCTATCATTGTTCTCCTTGGTTCTTAGGCAAATCTCTAGCCTCTTCTTACAAATAATGAAAACGTACTGAAATTCATCTCATGAATTCACAGAGAATGCATTAGTGAGAGCTGAGCCCATCTTTCGCATTGGGGATTGTCTTTCTGAATGCACACAGTTCAATGTAAAATGTGTCATTGAGAGTAAACCATGTTATCAGTTTGCAGCCACAAATTTGTTTTGCAAAGACATCACTTTCTTGGCATTAATTAATCTACTAATAATTTCATGAGAGGAAACGAGAATAATCTCCAACATTATAAACATGTAGAAGTATAAATAAAACTATCACTCTTATTACAAAAAAGAAAACATGAATTACTCTTCTAAACGGAAGCTTTAACTTTATATGAAACCCAGACTGCTCTAATCCTAACTGCTCAAGTGGAAGCTAAAACAAAGGACCAAAGCAAAAAAAAAAAAAGTCGGAATATTTTAACATTTCTTGTGTAATGTGTCGCCGCGACAAGTGACCATGCAGATTTTTTGATGTGTCACAGACAATTTGTCACACCAAAAAAAAAAGAAAAAAAGATAGCAATAATGACAGGTAATAACTTGCACTGGTTTTCTGGATATGTTCTGGTTGGCACTTCATACCCTACTTCCTAGTTGTATTGAAATCAAGTATCTTGACGTTAACACCTCTGCTAGCTACACACTTCCCCTGTCGAGCGACCCACAGATATACTGGTGTTTTTTTCTTCTTTATAAAAGACAAGAACAAAAATAAATATCAAAAATAACAATAAAAAAAGAAACAACGAAATATGAACAAGCCAACCAGCCTCTTCGCCATCTCCCTCCCTCATCCCATCCAGCTATCTATCTATCTATCTATCTCTATCTATCTATCTATCTATCTATCTATCCATCCGTCCTTTTGGAGATGCTCTTACAATTGAGAAGCAGCTGTCCTTCAGTCTGTTATTGAGAGGATTACAGTTCAATAACACTTCAAAGTCGACTTCGAGGCTTGTGGTTTTTGGAAGAAAAAACAAACAAGTGGCTTCACAGAGAGAAGACTAAGAGAGAGAGAGAGAGAGAGAGAGAGATAGAATACTTCCATTGAGTTACACAGAGAGCGTTTGCCAGACGTCTTGAGCAGATCCTCAGAGATGGAGAAGAAAGCGAGTGTTGAGGAAGAGTAGGGCCGGGATTTGCAAGCAGGAGGGTCGCTCACACGTCAACCACCATCTTTTTGTGTATATCGAGACCGCCAACCACCTGGTGGGAAGAGGCAAAGCATTATGTAGGTTCAACAACACAAGATGGGTCACATATATTATCTGGTACAGTGCTACAGTAGTTTATATTATGATGTACAATATAGACTGTATCAGGGTGTAACAACCACCAGTTGCCCAAAACACTCAAACATTAGTGAACATCCAGTTTGGCAACAGAAATGTCAAGGTGGTCAACCAAGTCTTCACCAGTTGATCACAAGGGGCCTCCAAGTCTATTGCTGTACGACTTGAAAGACAATATCAATTTCATCCCAAACTGACTCTCATAGATTTAGGTGTAATATATTTTTCAAATTGAAAGGGTAATATAACATATTCATATCTATTTCACTTTCCCCAAAGAAATGAACAGGAGACCTATTTCAGCATACAGTTAGAGTGAATGGAGAGAGACAAGTGTTCCCTTCTCACGGAGCACTGATAAAGATGACTGACAATATCTGAACTTGTATCACGACCAGGTGGCTACAGTATTAAGACCGGGAAAGCCTATACGTTGTTCAAAAACCGGGATAGCATAGTGTCATTTTAGATGTTGCTATGTATATGGCAACAGGATGTTTTATTTATTTTTCGAATCCAAAATAGAAGCTTTTCTCAAGGCTTAGGTTAGGAATTAGAAGGCGTTTTTAAAATCGGCCTCAGGTCTAAATGGGTTAAAAAGAGGATCACACTCAGTCTTCACGTGGCCTTCAGTGTATGTAAATACTACTACTACTACAACATTAGTCTCCTGACTGGCACCCGAAAGTGAGACCACATCACCCCTACACTGGCCTCCGCTCATCGGTTCCCAGTCAGACTGATTTTAAAATGTACTTTTAATTTTTACAGCCCTTAATAGACTAGCACCACCAAACTATTCTACCCCCTGGACACCTTTAGGACACTAGATCCTCGACTGAGGCTTCTTACCGTGAACCCTTTTAAAACACACACTTTCTCCAAACTGTTCTCCATGTCTTCGACATCCCCTTTTATTTTCCGCTTGCGTTATTGTACTTTATATTGGTTTCATTTTATGCTGTATTAACCCTCACATTTTGACCTCCTGTTATTGTCTGTTATATATTTATACTGCTTTATCAACATATCATACAGCACTTTAGTCAACTATGTTTTTTACGTGCTTTATAAAGAAAACCTGATATGATTTACTATGCCTAGTCGTAACTGCTAAGTTCGTATATTATTAAAAAGCAACATGACATTGGAACATAATTATGGAACTCAAATATCTTATCATGAATTCCATGATTATTTATCCATTATTCCAAGATGGTTGTTTTGCATTTCCTTTGAGAAGGAGCAATAGGATGAGTGGTGGAAGATTCAGAGCATTAGAAAGTATTTGGTAGACATTTTTGTGGTTGGCAATTTCTCTGAAACCATCTGACGTGTCTTGAATACGGGTTTTGTCTGCAATCCTGTTTTTCTGTCATGTCCTCCATCTGGCATAGTATACACACACAAACAGACACAAACACTGTATAAGAGCATCTTTGTTTTTTTGGCCATTGCAGTTGTGATAATTAGGTTTGGGATCGGCCCAGAGAATGTACTGTATGTATGCACTACAGCATATGTAACAGTGACACATGAAGTACTACCAAACATATGAAAAAAATATTCCAGTCCGCTTCTGAGGCTACTACGAACCCTTTAATCAAGTATTTTTTACAATTCACAATTGTGTTATTTTTACACCCCTTTGTTGCCATCTGATCCTCACACTCCATGTTCAGATCCGAGGCGCTTACAGCAAGGCGGTCTTAAATCATGTCACACACACACGCGTCCCTTGCATTTAAACCTTGAAGCGTTTGAACAGTGTTCCTTTGTTAAAACAGGATCTCATGTTCTTTTCAAGCCATCCTGAAAATACACTCCCGCAAGGACAAGAGCGTTTTTAGTTCAAGGCTCCAGAGATACAGCCGTCAAAATGTGGGGCCCTATGTCTGTCTGTTAGAACCGGGTGCCTTTCATTTATGGAAATGTTTCAGACCAAGACGAGTTCCTGGCCTACATGAGACGGTTATTGTACAAATGATATATTGGGGGCCGATATTTTCAACGAGGCCACATGCATCACATGTTCAGCGCCATTAGGGCTCATGTCTGTCCGCAGACTGTCTCCAGGCTGTTCTCAACGCAAGAATGTTTTATTACTTCACTTTTTAAAGACATGTTTTATTCTTTCAACTGAGAGTGGGCAGTCCATTCCTCTTGGTATTCTTTCCATATTGAGACAGTAAGGAAGCTGAGTGGGAGACGGCATGAGGGAGGCACATCAGCAAGACTCTGGCTTGGGGAACATGTGGGTTTGGAGGCGGACGTCTTTAACCACTTAAGCCCTGTACGATTATCCGTACAACTAATAGCGACGAAAAGCTCGTAGATCTGTGTGAAAACGTTTGAATATTTTTACCTATGACAACATACCCAAAATTAGGGACACTAGGTTTAAAGTGGTTAAGTGCTATAACTAGGGATGTTAAACGACTCATATTTTGCGAGTCGACGTGCCGGGCCATTTATCATTTATGTGTCGATCGTAGTTGTTTAATCCGTAGGCTACAGCAGCCTATAACTAACGAGGCCTACATTTGACAAATTAGGAAGAACGAATAAAAGAATGCTCGCCCTAAAACACGGTCGCCCTGGGCCAAATCCGGCATCCTGGGAGTCGCCAACAGGTACTCCTACATGTAACCTCAGTAAAAAATAGGGCCGAGTGTGTTTTGGGGCGATCGTTCCGGTTACCGGTACGATCTCTCTCGTGGCACTGTCATTGTTTGGCGACAGGGCACGGTTTATTCTGGAAATGCCGCTCACGGAAGCCTTTCCCCTCAACGCCGCTAATAGTGGGCATAATATCTTCGGCTATCATCTGTCAAAACAGTGATCTTTTCTGCCCACCGGTCATCACAATGGCAAGGTTTCACGGTGAAGTCTGCCATTCTTTCTTGGTTGACGGCTTTGGGACTGGGTGTCTTGCTTTAATGTGATTTGACATCACTGATGTTGACGAGTGTTACGCACACTTTGTTTTATCGCCAATCTTGACAAAATCATCCCACACCGCACTCTTATGTGTGAAGCTGCCATTTCCAAGCGGGCTTTCAAGCATGCACAAGCAGGCTGCAGGATGTAAGCAAAACTAGTCCGCGCATACACTGTTCCTCTCCCATTTGGAAAACATTTGATCATTTTTTACATTCTGAACTGGCTATTTTGTTAGACAGTAACGTTTATATTAATGTTTTTAAACAAGCCATTACAAAAAAATATATATACAATTTAGATTTTTCGATTTCTATTTTTAGAGTCGAGACGAAAATCGACTTCAAAAAAAATCATCCCTAGCTATAACGTCGACAGCCATGACACATGCCTGTTCTGATTCAAACTCAAATACTGTAAGGGGGCTCTGCATGCAATGAATAAACATTAGATTTAGGCTCTCTATTTGGTCTAAAGGCAGCGCTATTCAGCCAGTACACATTTTGGGCCCCAGAACCAGCTGAGAGATCCTGGTGGATGAAATGCTCTCACCATAATATGACATCACTAAAGAGCAGAATCGCCAATCAGACAAGTCTCTCCACAATTACTCACATCAGTTTGTTTCTAACACTAAACGTAACACATCCAACACTACCTCTTAATAACATTAAGAGCATTATGGAATATGGATCTATAACGCATCCAATATTAACTTGTGTTACCCCCACTTTGCAACAATCCCTTCGCATATATTCTTTAAAGCCTTTGACATCACACTTCAGAGTCAGCAATTTTCTGCCCTTTGATATTAGCCTTCAATGTAACAACAACAACATCCCCGTGGGCTGACAGACGGCTGGAAGGACAGACTTACTGCACAGAACTCTTCAAAGGATATCCTGCCGTCTCCGTCCTTGTCAGCGTTGATGATGGTCTTATCCACGATCTGCTGCAGCTGCGTGTCCTTCAGGTTGTTGCCAACCATCATCTTGAGCACCTGGAAGAGCTCGCCGTTGGAGATGTAACCGTCCTTGTCCATGTCATAGATTCTGAATGCAACTGAAAGATGAGGACGGACGGAGAAAGAAAAAAAAAGACGAAAAAAACAAAAGTGAAAAGGAAAAACGGTAGATAAAAGATCAAATTATTAATCACACGTGACATGATATGACCATAACATACTTAGCAGCCTTTTGAATATGGAAAAGAAAAGAAAACGTCACCTTCACGCTGCTCAAAGACAGTTCCAACAGTAAATAAAATGTTTTACTTATTTTCTCAAGGTACTTCTCCTCCTTCGTTGGTTGAGTGGAACGTTGAGAGGAACACAGAACAGGGGAGACACAGGAGAGAAAGCTCCGGCGAGACTCAAACCCCCACCAGCAAGTGACACATGTGGCTCCAGAGGTGGCAGGGTTAGGGACAGGAAACGGGTTAGGGGCTGTGATAGAGGCTGGGGTCAGAGTTAACACGGGTAATGGGGGATATGTTGTGTTGGGATGGGGTAAGGACTTGGGGTTAGATTGGTGGTAGAGGTTGAGTTGGGTTTGTGGAAGGAGTTGGGGTTGGTGTGGATTTGGGATTATGTCAGGGGGAGGTTTGCGTTCGGCTGGATTAGGGTTATGGCCTGGGGTTTACTATAGGACTTGGATGGGGTTTGGGTAAGGGGACCAGGGTGGAAATGGTTTGGCAATGGTGTGTTTGGGAGTCCCAACCACTGAGCGCCACCTCTGTCCACATGTGTTTTTCAAGGATTGTTTCAAGGTGGCAGAAGATTTGCAGCTCTACTTACACCGAAGCTTCTGTTCCTTGTCCCCCTTGACGCTGAACTGTGAGACTCCCTCGATGAACTCTGGGAGGGGAACAGTGACAGTCAGTAACATTTGCTCTAGGAAGAGAACATTTTTTTTTATTTGATGGGATTGTTTGAGAGGTTAATGTTTTTTAACCTCTTAAAAAATGTTGTTGAACTTTAGTAGAACCTTGGTTTGTATAGATAACATCCATGATATAAGTCCAAATATTGTTAATTATCTTTAGCAGTTGTTCCTGTGCTCTGAGAGGGGACTGGAGAGTGAGGTGTGTGTCCTACCGGATCGTAGTAACTTGGCAACGCCCCCTTCTGTGACGCACACAAAACTGCCTCTCACACGAGCGGACCGTTTTAAATAACTCCCAAACCCCTGCAATACCACATGGACTTAGTTACTTACTTACAATCCCAGCGTCCCGGGATCGAATCCCTCTCCCGCCATTGTTTATTTATCTAATCTAAAATGTATCGCAAATTATTTTATTAGGTTTAGTCATAGTTTTTGATGCCCCCAGCGAGGCGGACCACTTGGCCCACTGGGTGAGAACAGACTACATAACCGAATATGAAGTTAGTAAGTAGTTGGGCAAAATACAGTTACAGTACAATAACGGAGGCCGTCTCTAGTGGACTTGAGCAACAAGAGGCACCGCCGAGCGAGCCGTAGGCAAGCGAGTCGCCCTGTCGAACGTTGCGAAGTCCACTAGAGCCGTCTCAGTGCCGGTCGAGTTATGTACCGATAGGGACAGAATCGTAAACTATCAACAATCTTGGAATGAGAGTGACAGGGGCGAAGCAGTTCCGCGTGCCAAGTTACTACGCAACTTACGCAAGTTACTGCGATCCGGTAGGAAAACAACACACACGTGGGTCATGCTATGCAATTCCCGTCCCCCCAACCCCGTCTAGTTACAGTTATTGGTAAACATAATAGTTTGTTCATTCCGTTTCAATATGTTTACTGACCGGATCTTCTTTCAAATTCAAAGGGTAAAAAAAAAGTGAATTAAGTCATTTCACATTCCCCTAAAAGTGATTTTGAGACCCGTTTTGCCAGGCAGAATGAATGGTGAGAGAAAAAACATGACTCCCCGTTCCCCACTCACAAAGCACTGCTGCAACAGATACAGATCATATAGTCCAATATTTGGATTTACAGTGTATATCATGGGGCACCTATAAAACCCAAGGATGTATTATACCAAAGTTCAACATCATTTTAAAGTAATGTAAAGGAACCTTTAAACATCCTTAAATGGGAATTCATGGAACAGGATATTGTATCTATTATGAAAACAAATACCCCTTAAAAGGTAATATACAAAATGAGATCAATTAATTAATCAATACACATTCTGTAAAAATAAAAAAGTGCTAGGCAGCACCAATGACCCATCTCTCATCTTATTTTAAACAATTAGTACTGCTGCAATGCAGAGATAATGCATTGTAATGCAGACAAAAAGAGAGAGGAAGGAGAGAGAGAGAATGTGTGTGTGTGTGTGTGGCCAAAGTCCCTGGTTATCGAGATCTTCTTTTGTTAATGATGTTGTGTGATTAATGTTTGCCAAAACCGCTTCAAGTGTTGAGCCTTTCTCAGCCTAGAGGACAACGGGCTTGTTTTACAGCACCATTTATTAAGTGCTGGGCACAGGTCCATGTTCTAATTCGATCAGCTCAGAAAATGGACAGACCAATACCAAAGGTTTCTTGTATGCAATGCATAGAAATTGTAAATGTTTAGGGGAAAAAACTAGACCCAAGTCTGTGCTCTCCTGAAAAATAAGACAATTCAATTAAATTATGGTTACTGTACTGTTGTGTCCACAGACAACATGAAACCCCATATTGTGAATATAATATGCACCCTCTGCAGTAAGTAAAAAAATAAAATAAAATAAATGTTATTCAATATAGAATAAATGTACGATCAAACTGATTTACTACCTTTATTTAGTGCACTATAGACCCATAAAACTCAGAATGGTGGTTTATATGCCAATGAGGAGTTCCTCATGTAACTGGGATGGGGTAGGGGTGAGAGGGAGGCAGGGTTAGTGTGTGTGTGTGTGTGTGTGTGTGTGTGTGTGTGTGTGTGTGTGTGTGTGTGTGTGTGTGTGTGTGTGCGATGTTGCACACCTTTGAAGTCCACCTCCCCATTCCCATCTGTGTCGAATATGTCGATGACCCGCTGAACCAGCGGGTTCTGTTGGAGCTCTGGAAGGGACATGAACTCCTCCACACTGAGCGAGCCCGAGTTATCTAGGTCGAGTTTCTTAAACCGCTTCCCTAGCCTTTTAATCTCATCAGCATCGACTGGGGGAGAGAGAGAGAGAGAGAGAGAAGGGAAACATATGGATGAGCAGAAGTAAGCTTAGATCAACATAAAAAACACATTCGTCTTTTGCGAAACAAACAAGCCCTCAAGATTGGGGCCAAGAGTTGAAGTCACACAACGCATGTAGGCCTACAGTATACAGCATATTTACACCAGAGGAGCATTTGAGCACACAGCCGCCCTTCACGTGCACCTGCTCATATTGTAGTTATCTATTACAACAACCGAAAGCTGCATGTAGGTCAAGGACAACTTGCGCAGACCCGAAAACCAGCTACAGAACTAAAACTGTGACCCAAGTTCAACAGGGAAGCTCCAACCCTCCCCAGCACACTTACATCTATTTGCGTCCCTTCGTCCGGTCTGCCCAGCTGAGAGCTGGGTCCTCTTTAACGCTGCCATTTCCAAATAGCTCTAGCTTTGCTGGTCTCTGCTTAACAAATGGCAATAAGGTGTTGGTGGGAGGGGGTAATCCAGAAGCAATCAGAAAAGCTGTTGTTAACTAGTATATAAGCTCATTCACACATGGTCACATACCTCAGCCAACCAGACTTACAATGCCTTGCTCTAATCTGCATTCTCCTATTGATACAGGCTATTTATTCATCTTTACCCCTCACTGACAGAGGAAGAGAGAATGACGGGGCATGAAAGAAAATGGATAATGGCCAAATTTAGAGGACCGACAATTCGATTAATTCCTCTTCTGTCAGTGTATCGTATTGTACCGTAGTGTAGACTATCCTATTACATCCTATCCTATTCCAGCTTTATTGGAGTCAACTTTATTACGCACCATGTGGGGGAGGGGGGGGGGGTCTGTTTCAAATAATTTTCATATGTGAAAAGGTGAACATTCTGCACAACATTTAAGAGAATGAGAAGATGAGGCAATGGAGAGAGAACATGTACTGTTTTGGTAAAGTGGGACGGTACGCAGTAAAATCCTGAGGTCCATTTTCTTTTTTACACTCACAGAGTTCATTTAGCACCCAGGATGCTGCAGTGTAGCTTCAGAGAGCAAGAGAGAGGGAGAGAGGTAGAAAGATAGTTGCTGGGTGCATTTTGAGGTTGTTACACACACACACAAAGAAAGGCTGTATGCACCCTCATTGTGTTTTGAGTGAGAGTGGGAGAGAGAGAAAACAAGTGAAACAGACACAGCAGAGACGGTAAGAGAAAGTCCTGAGTGTTAATTTCAAACTGCAATCCGGAACTGATTTGAACTTAAGACTCTGGAACGATGCAAGTCAGGAACGATGCAAGATGGAAATGCATGCCCCACCCAGTTATGCAATACCAGTTGTGCTCGTCTGTCTGGCTGTGTACTTTTTATGCTCATATATGGAGATTTCTGTATCTGTATCTGTCTGTGTCCCTTTTATACTCATACATGGAGTTCCGTGTCAGGCATGCCCATTTATGGAGTCGAGGCCAGTCTATGAGGTCATATTGATGACATCAGTGTACTCCATATCTGGGGATTTATCGATATTTCTGATAATTTTTTATCGGTGGTTCTGGACAACCGCCTATCAACACTGGCCACGGCACTCCCTCGGGTCGCCAGCCGAGTTTGAAGTCGGTCGGTCAGACAGTTCTCGACAGTGTTAGGTAAGATACTTATCGTCGGATCAATGTTGTTACGCGGATTCTTCTTATTTTAAACTGTTACCCTTTGTGTCCAGCACCAGCAACCAACTGGATGTGCGCAACCTTCACTTTTGAACAGGCCTAAATGTGTATCGTTTTGGGTCCATTGGGTCCATTTGTTCACTCAAGAGTTAAATTAACACAGATTTTACCGTGACTGTGGGCAAACCCATGACAGCATACAGTATTTCTCTGTAGCTCATGGCTGAGAAATATCAGAGTACAGGGCCTTACATAATCTACTAGTTCACTGTCTGCAGTATACAGAACCTGCCACTGTCCATTTGCAGTGAATGTGAGGCCTAATGTTCCTGCCCCAGCTAGTGTGCATGAATACAGAATCCATTAATGAAAATAATCATCTGTAGTAAGTAGTGAGATGATTTAGCTTTAGGGTCGGAAAGGCTATTAGCATGAAACAGCAGTTTGAAGCTGTGTTTGAAATATGTCACAAAAAGTCATTACAAAGGTGTTGTTTTTCATGATTGTTCCTATATAGCTTGAGGAACCGAATAGAACATGGCGCCACTTCTCCATTGAACTCAATGGACACGTTACCCCATTACTTTGAATGGTGTCCTCAAGCTCAATTGGACAAACAAATGTCTATCCATTTCAAATGGTGGATTGTGTTTTTTTCTTCTGAACACTGATTAACCATAAGCATTAAAAACTGAAAAAGATATGCGGAACAAAATGTCAGACATGACTGAACTACTTAGTGCGCACATGCCATGTAAATATCATGGGTTCATAAGTGCACATACCATGTATGTCCTGGGTTCATATCTGACTAAAGACCTGGGTCACATTTCCCCCTCCCTGTATTTCCCCTCTCTCTCCACTGTGCATTTGCAGGACAAGATAAATAGCATATGCACTCGGCAGATTTATGCAAGATCAATGCAATATCGATCAAATCAGTATAGGCAAAATAATGCTGATATTTTAAGGCAATATTGTATTTTTTATATTTCTGTTTGAATGTGAAGCTAAACGACTGAATGCTGCCGATTCAATCAGTGTTTTCTGGGGATGCTTTCAAAAGAGTCTACCTGTAAAACAAATAAAAGTAAACAAAGTGGAATTTATTTTTAATACATATTTTTTTGTCTTTCTTATTTTTTGGGGGTTTTCTTGTTTTTATTTATAGTTATTACAGTGTAGAAAGACAGGAAAAAGGGGGAGAGAGTTAGGGAGTGACATGCATGCATCAAGGGTCCCCCGGGCCCAGGAATCGAACTGGTGGCTTGCTGTCGGGCATTAGAGACTATGTGGTATGCACAAGTGAAAATAAATAAATGTTAATCTAAACAAAACATGTGAACAAGTAACCAATAGATCTGCATAGTATAACTAGCATCAATCAAAATAGGTGACAAGAAGGGGTACAAGAAGAGAGTGCTAGGAGGTGAGGTGGAGTGTGAGTTTTTAGACCACAGTGGAAAATGGGGAGCGAGTCTGCAGTCCCGACCGCAGGGGGGAGTTTATTCCACACCTTGGGAGCCAGGAGGGACAAGAGTCTAGGACATGTGGAGCGTTGGCCAGGGTGTTTTAGGAAAGGTTCAAACAGACATCCTGTGTTAACTGATCTAAGTGAGCTGAAGGTATGGGGGGGTGCCATGCCTGCGATTGCCTTTTAGGCCATCTCCAGTGTCTTGTACTGGGTGCAGGCATCAACCGGAAGCCAGTGAAGGGAATGCAAACAGAAAACTTCTCTGTATGCGTTCCGGACAATCTGGTACAGGTTTGAGCATCTATTATTGCCGCAGGGCAGAAAAGGGTAGACATCGTCTCAGCTGTCTGAGGAAAAACTTGCTCCGGCAATCACAACCACTTAACAAACATCAGCACAATTTACAGACACCCCCTCCTTGAGTTCTTAGTAAAACAGGTGAGTCACATTAGCAAATAAAGTAAATGTGTTGTCATTCATATGAAACATTGTACTATAAAAGCAGTGGTCCGGAGACCCCCAGGGGTGATTACAGTGGTTCCAGGGATCCCCAGCCAATTGAGAAGTACTTTCATTTTACTATAGATCAATTCAATTTGAATTATATCTAGCTGAATTAGCCATTCTAACAAAATGTTTCAATATCTCCACTATGAATCTACTTCTCATGCACGATTATGCCATTTTGACTATTCAAATGTAAACCGAAACATATCAAACATGTCAACATATTTCATATCATTGTCCCTTGGACAGAATTGTTTGAAATGAGTGTCCGTGGCCGAATAAGTCACATGAAAAAGTTTGAAAGCCTTAAATATTTCCATACTTTCCATAAGTTGCATCAAGCATTTTTGATGTAGATGATGCAGCCGAGAAGGATTTAGAACATACATGGGCCACATGTGGCCCCCACCTTCACTTAATGTGGCCCGCAGGTTAATATCAGAATACTGATATATTATTATTTCAGCTGTTACAATTCCAAACATGCAAACATGATCCGATTTAATTTCTTCTGTCTATATTAGTAGCTTAATGACTAGTATTACAATTCTATTGTCTTTTTTTTATGTCCAATGTATTTGTATTTAAGTACATAAAGTTAACATAAGTATGGATTTGAAATTAAATAAAAATGTTATTTTTCAGGATTCCAATAAAAAAAATTGCAAAAAAAAAAATCTGAATTCCAATTCAAAAACTAGCAAAAATAGCAGATCTACGAGCTCAAAATTGCTATTTTTGCTACTTTTGCGTGACATAGAATGGCCCGACAGTATATGCAATGTGGCCCTCTGGAGTGAGTGTGGAAATATAGTGGCCCTCTCCATCATCAAAGTTGTCCACCTCTGATTTAGAAGAACAGATATTTCCAAATTGTTTTATTTAGCAAACCAAGTTCATTTGAAGGTAACGCAGTAGAATTACAGTGCCTGCACCTGTTTTGTATTTAAATGTAAGCCTTACATGAGAGGGAAAACAATTTGCCAAACCTAGAGGCAAGGGAACATATTCAAAATCCATTATGAATTTGGTTGCATGCATGGTGCTCAGGTGAAAAAAAGAAAGAAAAGACAAAGGGGAAAACACAAAACAGCAGTACACAAGTGTACACAGTGAAATTCCTAGTGTTAATTTATCCATTTGCAAGTCAGATAGTGTACAAAATGTAACCAAATTAACCTGTAACACTTTTTTTTACACTCTACAGATATCATATCAAATGCGATCAGCAGCAACTCATTTTCAGACACTACACACCAGGAGAGAGGCTCCTCACAACACTGTTCTAATAAATGGCTCTGAGGGAGACCCAATGCAAGTGTGAAATTATTATCATAATCTCACAGACTCCACTGCAGAGCGCACACACACCACTTGTGTGGAAAGGCTGTATGCACCCTCAACTGTGTTACTAAGCAACTAGAACGCACTATTTCCCCCCACATACACACACACACAAAAGAAGGAGGGGAGCACGGTAAGGCAATTGTTCACACAAGTATACATGAAAACATATGCAGATGACAGTGATACACGAACGAACACACACACACACACACACACACACACACACACACACACACACACACACACACACACACACACACACACACACACACACACACACACACACACACACACACACAGCCTGTCTTTTAAATAAAAAAAGCCCTTCAGTTTTTTTCATAGAATGATGTCTATGACTGTCTGCTTGCATGCAAGGTCTTTCCATCCAATTTCCAAGTGAAATATAAAAAAACGATTCTAATACAATATATAACATGAATCCACTGTTTCCATCAGCTGAATGGAAAGTAAACGTGTGATGATATTTAATTTAACCCCGTAGACCTCAGAAAACGAACGAGGGACCTCATCATGGTAACCATGTCTAGAACGGCAAACAAAGAAATCTATTCGCTGTTTATTTTGCATTATCTGAGAAATGACATCCAGCACTGACCAGTCACCTCCTTATATCCTTGCCATCGCCAAAATTCCTTTAGCGAACCCTGGGCCTTTTTTTCGCTTTTCATAAAACCTGGCATTTCCAAAACGTCATTAAGTAATTTGCCATCGTCAGCATCATCAGCCCTCAACAGCTTTCGCAGCACATTAGTGGGGACATGTGACTGCATTAACTCTGCTAACCTGCACCAAAGATGGAGGACTCGGGGAGAGAGAAATGCAGTTGGCAGGTTAGTGATAATTACAGCCTAGGTCCTAATGCATGAGTACACACACACACACACACACACACACACACACACACACACACACACACACACACACACACACACACACACACACACACACACACACACACACACACACACACACACACACACACACACACACACACACACACACACACACACACACACACACACACACACACACACACACACACGAGCAACATGTGTGAGGGTGGGTAAATAAGAGAAGGTTGGTTGCATGGCCCAATATCCTATGAAACTGACACCGCCACCGAGCCAGTCGCCATTTTCACTGAGTTGAAGTACATTTATATAAGATAATGGGGCTAGCCCCACCTACTTAAACATTTGGACATTCGTTTTTTGGGGTAGGCATTAAAATTTCAATTTGCGTTTGGATTATCTGCACAGATGTTCACCAGCAGGTGGCATTAAGCATCAAATGACCACCAGAATCAGTCTTTCCAAATTTGACCTGAATATGCACGAAAAGTCATCAACCGGGAAGTAATCTCTCAAGACAGATTCTTCGAACAGCAGAATCTGTCAGCACCGCTGCCCTAAACATGTAGTGTTGTTGTTGGTAGAATTAAACACAGAAGCACCCGGGAGGAAGTGGATTAAGAAAGGGGAGAGCCAAACAGAGTTCCTGTTTCTACACAAAAAAGGAGGTGGTGCCCCCAGAGGTGAAAACAAAAGGGGGAAAATTGATATCTTTTTCCGTTTTTGTTTTTACCCGGAAGTGCATTACATTGTTGGACAACAGACACATAACTCTGCATGTAAGCGTGTGAGAGAACCTGTCCTCTGCGTATCTCGAGAACCGACGACCGATTCCATTTCAAACTTGGCGTGTGTATCGCCCGAGGGAGTGCGATGCCCGGTGTTAACTCGGTTGGATAGGCGCGGCGGATGTACTGAACCGCTGATCTGACCAATATGGCCATATATAGGCATAAATGGAGATCAGGTTATCCAGAACTGCCCATGGAACCGATATAAACATAGTACAAGGACCAAACTTTCCACTCCAAGCAACAAATTGACCACTGACGCAGAATACTGGCTATGGTTTCAAAACCTGACATCAAAATTATTATACAAAGAAGGTTGGTAAAAATCATTACACTGTAGTTTAAGCACACTGGTTTTAAGTAACATCAGTGTATTCACTGATGTAATTTGCCTACAACTTCGAGTTTTGTGTCAATTCAGTGCATATTATATTCCTATTATGAAACAATAATATTCCTATTGTTTAAATGTTTATTTTTTAGAACAAATATTTGGAGCTCCCTTCGGAAACCCCAATGGATATATGAAGCCTGTATAATTATATCCGGACGAGCCCTAGAAGATATGACAAATACTGCACGCTTGAGTGTCACATTATGAGCAGATACAGTACAATGGCTATCCACAAAATGCATTACATTAGAAAATACTTAAATCTCTATTGATAGAACATTTGGAACCAAAAAATTGCTATATTGTTTTAACTGTTAATGAATGAATAATTCGCCTGCATGATGAATGAATATTCATCAACAGGTCAAAAATATAGCAATTTCAGTCTCCAAAGATCACATGGTAGGCAAAGAGCTTCAAATAGCCAATGACAAATGTTATTTTATTTTTCCCAATACAGTATATGTATGTATTTCTTTCCCAAACAAGGGTCCCAAAACCTAGAGGTGTGCATAGATGAGCTGCGTTTAGAGCACCCTCTGGTGGACAAATTGACAAAGTGATATACAGACTGAGCGCAGACAGACAGTATTGCTTACAATAGTTTCACATTCACTCCCTCAATCAACCGATAAGAGATTTTAGCAGAAAATAAATCATTTGTAAAATAAACTTTTCCTGCAGGAACAATACAGTCGTCCTGGCTCTGGAAATCAGGTCAGAAAAGGCACACGCACACATGTAACTAGAGCACACCTTCTCTAGCACACTCACTCTCGCTTCATCTCTCTCTCTCTCTCTCTCTCTCTCTCTCTCTCTCTCTCTCTCCTGTCACCTCTCATTTAGGCCACTGCTAGGGGAGAGCCACACTGCAGAGAGTGTGTCGTACTGTGGCGAGAGAAGGCTGAGCAGTGCTCGGCTCTGGGCCTAATGTGTGCATTAGGCAGATTGCTGCGGCCGCGTGGTCCTAGCACCAGCAGCGTTCCGCTAATGCACTGTACACCTACAGTACTCCCGCCTGCATGCGTGCACCGAAGCGAGTGAAGGCTGTGCGGAAGCATGCTGTCGGCGGATATTTATAGCCGTGGCATCATGAGAACTCCCACCAGCCCCACCCCAAAGAAGGCTCTGGCTCCTGCCCTCAGGGAAACCCCTAGCAACAAGGAACTCCGGCCTTCAGCTGAGCGTTTATTTTTAGGTGGCTGCAGGCAGGGGGTGGGGTGTGGTAGGGTGGGGTGGGTGGTGTTAGTAGCAGGCGATGGTTACAGACGGCTGTTGCTCTTCTGCTATGTGTGTACTTGTATGGGTGTGGGGTAAAGAAAGCAATACAAGTTTTGTGTGTGTGACTTTGTGTGTGTGTGTGGTGTGTGTGTGTGTGTGTGTGTGTGTGTGTGTGTGTGTGTGTGTGTGTGTGTGTGTGTGTGTGTGTGTGGTGTGTTCTGTCTGTGCAATGCATACTGCATGTGTGGTTGCATGGACTAGGCATGTGTCTGAGCGCATGACTATGTGTGTCTAATTACGCTCCCTCTCGCAAGTAGGCCATTCAATTTTTGCCTGACCTAAGCTTGGCTCAGGGAGCAGCAGCGAAGCGCTGCACTGATAACGGGAGATGTCTAAAACAAGAAAACGCACAGAGAGAGAGAGAGAGAGAGAGAGAGTGGCGTTGTGGCACTTAAAATGTCTTTATATGTTTATTCTATTCACTTTATGAATTAATGAATGAATGAAGTTAGGTAGAGGTTCATTCTTGCTACAGTTGATTCTGGCTGAATGCTGCAGATCATGTCTGCATTATCAACAAACATTTAACAAACTGAAAGCTGAGGGCAGTGTTGCCTTGCCAAGCATTGCCACTTTAACCCACTGGAGGCACCCACATCAGATCTGTCATGAGATACAGAAAAGTAAGAAAACAAACTAAATCATTAACCCTAACCTTTTAATTAATTAAAAACAGTCTAAACTTCCTGTCTCACAATGTGTGATTTAACCTAATTTGCAAACCTGGAACTTCTAATAATTCATTACACACATTTATAATTATCGTCAACCTACAGTAGGTCTATGGACAGGTGAGGTTCATGTATGTCTTAGTTCTATGCACAGGTAACCAGTATATAGTATACGTTCATGTCTTGTCTAGTTGTCTTGGTTCTATGTACAGGTGAGCCAGTGTATAGTTTCATATCTTGTCTTAGGTCTACTGTATGCACATGTGAACCATCGTCTTGTCTTGGGACCGTGCAGGGCTTCGATGAAGCAGGTGACAGGCCAGACCATCATTCATGTGTAAATATGTAGATCATTTGTTTGATTCTTTGATTGATCTATCTTCCCCTTGTTCCTTCTTCTTCTTCTTCCCATGGATGTAACAAAAACGATAGAACTTGCACAAAAACAAATTTCACCCACTTTTGTACTTCTGTAAACCTGTGACAATCAAGCGGATTCTGATTTCTTCACTATACCAGTGCATGTCTGTCCAAGCACTTGATGGGCTGAACAACTGTGCTGACAGTGAAAGCAGAGAGAAAGAAAGACACTTGGGAGGTCAGAGAGAGGTAAACAGAGAGTGGGGAGAGAGAGGGTAGGTAATAAAAGGAGACATGGGAAAAGAGTCAAGACGAAGAAAGAGACGGAGAGCAAGAATGAAGACAGACACTGAACAGGAGACAAAATATGAAGCTAGAGACAAAGGGCCGGCCAGTCAAAGGGACAGAGTAACTAAGCGGAGGAGACAGGCTGAACAGATCCCAGACAGTCTCTCCAGGGTTCAGCTCCTGGTCAAACACCTGTTTCTCCATCGTCTCCAACCACAGCCAACTACTGTTGGATCCGGGGAGTTACAAATGTTTTACCCAGGCAAAGAAGGTGGAGCGTAGTCTAGGAAACAGATTGGTGGACAATAATAGGGTCTATGGACATAATGCAAATACAGCAAATCTGAAGCTCACATTACAAGCTTGTTCACAAGCCTTAACTGATTGATGTCACATATTGCACTGAGGCGTTATTAGCAGAATTGGCTTTATGCATTTTCAGATATTTTGATCTACAGCTAGTCCCAGAGGCCTACACAGAAAATCTGCAGTGTTCATTTATTCATTTGTAACAAACTAGAGGTTCGGGCCGCGTAGCCAGCAATATAGGCTATATACTATATACTATTAAGCGAGACACACAAACACAGTAACTGCGCAGGGGACAGAGGGCGGGCAGTACTTTTCCAAACAGAGAGGAGGGGAGTTTGCAATAAAGTTAGTAGCCTTAATTACCGTTTTGCAAAGGAAAAAGTAACAACACACAGACACACTCAGCGCAGACACACACACCTGGTGGAATGGAGAGGGGCACACGCACGCGAGCGCACACACACACACACACATTGTGTTTGCAAAGAAATGAGAAAAGCAGAGTAACAAACACACACACACACACGTTAGTACTGTCTGGTGGAATGGAGGGGGGCGCACGCAGACACACACATGACGATGTCTTTGCAAAGAAATTAGAAAGGCAGAGTAACAAACACACACACGTGTGCATCTGTTGTGTGGCGTACACGCACGCACACAACGTTGAAAGAACGAAATAGTAGCATGTAACAATACACACTCAGGTAAATTGAAGCATTACATTATTACATTTTTCTGCTGAAGCTGCGCTTAAGCTCGTCATTGTGTGTGCAAAAGGGCAGTGATGTCTGTTTTAGGTGGAGGGATGTATTTTTGGAGTAGTAAAAGTTAACTGTATGTGATTGAAAGTGAAAATGATGTCGTCCTGTCCATGCGTTGTTGTGGTCTACCAGACAGAGTTAAACAGGCGATAACTAAAGACACAAATCTATCTGCACTAGATAGATTTGGCACGCACACGTGCACTTTACAGGGAACGTTGCCGCGGTGTAAATAATTTGCACAGAGAAGATACTCCTGACCTGTGTGAGGCAGCAAAGGGCCGTAAGGCATCCAGTGTGGCAGAAACTACATGAAGAAGAAAGATAGAGGGGTTCGCTACTGAGGCAAAATATTGCCCAAAGAACGAATACAATGTATTCTGAACAATTCAAAGTAGACGATCCAAAGGCTACAGGCATGATTGATTGATTTTTAGGCTAAATGTGTAGGAAATTGGACAGGTGGTCTGCTAGAACATAGCTACAACATATCAGAAACTAAGAACAACACAACAGAATACGACTGAAGCGATAACACCGGAAGTGGAACCACAAGGCAATTATATTAATAGAGAGAAGTACAAATGTAGCCTAATTTGGTCACATTTGTTACATTAACACTGCAGGTACTCAATACAGATAGGGGACAGTACACCCTATCTGTCCTCTATTTGTCCATGACTCTGATTTATGCATCTGGTTTCGGACAGCCATTTGAGACACTTCAGTACAACCCACATTGTATTTTAACGGCAACACATGTTCACACAATATTCCACTATGACAGGATTGTCAGCGTGATCTGGTCGTTAGACCAACTGTCAACACAACACAAAAGGTCCTAGCCACTCATAGCCAGCCTATGTTTGTGTTGAAAAGCGGAAACTAATTCTAAAATGACAATGAGGGTATTCTGAGCACTGACATTGTCCTTTGGATAGCCTACACTTAGGGATGTTCCTCTGCCTAAGCTCGTTAGGTATAACCAACAAGACATCTTCAGCCTGGCCCGTTCTACCAATGAAAGTTGATGCATACAATAGAAAATTAGAAAGGAGCATATTGCAGGAATTCCACACACACATGGTGATTGTAACCATCACAGCATATAGAAAGATAGGCTTGCACTCTCCAATGGCTGTAAAAAGTGTTGGAGTGAGGCGCTTGGGTGGCGCAGTGGTAAAGTGCGTGCCCACCACCGTGGTGCATACGGCTTTGTTGAGTGTCTATACAGACACAATTGGCCCATGTTCAGAGGTGGGAAGCCGGGCAGGGAGGGTGATATCTGTCACTGCAGGTACTCCTACGGGCTGGGGTGGCACCTATCAGCAGGGAGTGTTGGACGGGAGGAGTAGGACGAAGGCTGTATGTCCTCCCTGTGGGGGCTCCTCACTGACAAGTGAGTCAGTAGGACACAAATGTGTGTGGGGAGGAATGAATTGGCATAATGAATAAATTGGGGAGAAAAAGGAGGTATAAAGCACCAAAGAAAACCGTGTTGGAATGTCGCTGACTTGCTGCCCATACAGTCCACTAAATGTACTCTTATGGGTCCATTTTTATACTTTCAGGGTTCATTTAAACCTGTGTACTTAACTGTACACAACTGTTGTCTTTTATTGTCATCACAATTAGACATGGTTGGTCTCCATAACTGTATTGTCAGTTTATCATCATACTGACTGAACAGCCAACACAGGAAAGTGACTCATACAGTACATCAAGTTCTGCATCCTCTCCAATATTAGGAGGCTCTGAGATATGGAGGCCAGGCAGGGTCAAAGGTGTGACCTGACATGCAGCTCGTAGACAACACAGCTTCAGAGAAGCCCTCGTCGGCTGAATGACGACCAGGCCAAGAACAATGACATGACAGCAGACAAGAAGGGATGATACTTTTACTTACAATGTGAGCACATTTCCAGGGGGTAACTTGCTTCATTTCCCTGCAAAAAAGAAGAGAGAAAGACAGAAAGAGTCAGTTGCAGTTTTAACCCAAAACATATTCATTTAAACACGCACGCACAGTAGCCATCAAAATGTACACATTTTAACAGTCAACTTTCAACTGGCCGTCCCCATTTTGGGCATGCCATTAATAAGGACATGGTCAATGACTCATTGACATGCCTATAATCACTCATTACAGGCACAAATTGTGAAAGATTGTCAAGATTGTCATACAAATGTTAAACTAGCGAAAATAGCCTAAATCTAAAAGCTCACAATGTGTCATATCACATCAATTGTAGAGCGCCTATTTAAGTGGTTCAGTTGTCAGAGAATGAGAATCTGGGAAATAAGAGTCTAAAAGCCCTGCTAATGGCCTGTAGGGGTCATACGGTCCCTTACACCCTACTTTGATCTTGTGTGCAAGTGGAAATGTTGGTGTAAGTTTGGGCTAGAGGAAAGGCCAAGGGGTCACCAAAATCTGTAGGGTTCATCCTCTATGTATAAAGGTGCACAGCAAATTCCATCGTGCTTCCATTCTGCCACGAGCTTTCAAAACATGTTGTTTGGGACTAATTGTTGGATGGACAGACTTTCTTGGAAAAGCCCAACCTGATAACTAGAAATGAAACTATAAGCTAATGTTCCCCAACTGGTTTGTCATAATAATGCTAAAGCATTGTGGACATACTACTACTTTAGACGGGGGATCAATGCATTAACCAACTTTAACCCGGTTGTGACTTGGACATGGTAAAATCTAAGCCTAAAACCAGCAAGCAACCACATGAAAGCTCATTTTAGATGAACCATTTGATCGCTCTGATAAGCTGAAATAAATAAAAATGTTCATTATAAACTTAAAAACCTACAACCACAGGGCCACCCCGTCTTTATTTCCCTCTTCACTGCTCCATCTTTTCTGCCTTTCTTTTGAATCTGCTTTCCCCTTAATTCCTTCTTCCTTTCATTCTCTTTCATTATTCTTTACTTTCCTTGTATTCCTTCTTTGTTTTTTTCCATGTGTTGTCTAACTTGTCTTACAATATTCATTCATTCAAGTTTTATTTATTCTAGAGATTACACTGAGTAATTAAACTCATTCACAGTATCATGGAGTAAATACAATACATTAAACAACATCAGTGTGGGCCTGGGCCGCAGCGTGGCGGTCCAGGCACCCTAGGCTGCAATGCCAGCCTGACAGCGTGTCGCGGGTTCGACTCCCGATCCCGACAACCTTTGCTGCGTGTCACCCCCCCATCTCTCTCCCCATTTCCTGTCAGCCTACTGTCATCTATCAATAAAAATAAAAAGGCAAAAAGCCCCCAAAAAAATATCTTAAAAAAACAAAAAACAAAAACAACATCAGTGTGTTGGTGATAAAACCAATAACAATTTAAGGACAACGAAGAAACTGCCAACTACTCCAGTACTCGAATATAAAACAGAGGCTTCACGAACATAAAGCACATGCAATGGAACACACACACACACACACACACGCACGCACGCACTGAAGTAGCAGGTGTACTTTCTCCAAGGGGACACTGAGTCCAATTCCTGCAGTGCTGGCCTTTCCATGTGCTCCGCTACAAGGTGAGAGTGTTGGTCATCAGCCAACAGTGATTATTAACAAAAAATAATAACTAGGGCTAGACAATGTCCAGTACTTGTACTAATTTTGGTTCTATATACTTACAAGCAATACATGCTTTTTTGAAAATTAACAAAATAAATGAAAAAAGTAATTGAAAAAACACGGCCCTCTCACGTTTTAGAAGGACTTATATCAGTCACCAGAACCAGGGACGTGTGTTTTCAATGAGTCCACAATGGTTAAAATGTAGTTTGAAGTTACAATGGGTTTATAAAGGAAAAGGGCGTGTCTGATAACATTTATATTAAATATCTAAACACTGTATCAAGCGACTTAAAGTGCTCACAAAAGCCTGAGTAGATGTTAAAAACTTAAGCTCTATTTTATACTTCAACACACAGAAATAGCAAAAATGCTGGATCTACAATCTCATAAAGCACCATAGACGCGTTGTGAGCTTGTAGACATTCTATTTTCAAATTTTTGCCAAAAAATTGACAGACAACAAGCACTGAAGTCACGGTGTAACTACCAACCAAGGACATTTTCTGTTAATTTAACTGAGTGTGTACAAATATAACCAAATGGACAAGCGCAAAACGCAGAGATACACAGTAGAATCCTCAAAGTCAATTTAAATCCTGAGTGTACTAGTGAATAAAGAGGGGGAAAAGGGATTGGCTAGAGCCATTCCGATACCGTTGCAACATTTGTTCCATAACCTGGAGGGATGGTGGGTCTGAGCTCTGAGCTCTAAATTCATATAAATAATACAGTTGAACTTTACAGATTTTACACATATTTGACACTGCTCTGTGTAGTAGTTTGCTAGATTAGCTGCGGATAGACAGAAGCACATACAGATAAGATGGTGAAATTATGTTCAGCCATAAGAAGATAATACCGTTCCTGTATCAATGTTGTCCTGTCAGAACATCTAAGGACCCACTCAAATATCAATATATTACCAGGGAACAAAATGAGCACCCGCCAACCACCAATGACATGTAGATTTCCTCTGTGGTTGGTAAATGACGGAGACTAACCAGCCACTCTGTCCAACTTTCTGACTTTTCCCACTTCATGCAAGAAATAACTTCTGTTGTCTGTTCATGATTCTATTTAAAGTGTGTGTATGTGTACAGTATGTGTGCGTGTGCGCGCGCGCGTGTGTGTGTTTGTGTCCATTCGTAGCCTGAGATACAAGCATCACTGACACCAATCAAACGGGTAAGTCTCACTGGGAGGGTATCAAGTTCGCCCGTATGCAAATTAGGTCAAAGAATTTCATTTAATTAGAAATAAATTAAAGGAGTTGTGGTACCGTCAGCACACGTAATCGCAAGAGGGTGTCAAGTCGAGTGTAAAAAATAAATAGATCTACAAGCTAACAATGCAATCATGAAATGTGTTGATAGCTTATAGATCAGTGTAACTATGGTGCACTTATCAGTACATGCATGGTACAAAATGTTAGCCAAAATATAATTGTGTATGGAAACTCAAGAATTTAAACAGTTATGTATACTAAAATAATAATAATGATAATTAAAAGAAAATCATATATGGGGTCTTCAATTTTCACTTCAGAGCAGCTGACAGTTGTTCGTTAGTTAAGATGTGTGTAAACTGAATTGTAGATCGAGTCATCAAATTATAAATTGTTACTCTGAGGCTGCTATATATTTGCCAGGGTAGATCAAGCCATGCCCTGGACACCTCAACAGGGTTTTTTCAGCCCTCATGGGTTTGCAGGTCTGCCTTCAGTCCACTCACAATTATGCAAATACCCCTTATGTTATGATATTGAAATCAAAAGTAATATATAGTAATATTAATACATGGCAATATACTAACAAGCTATTTGTCATTTTTGGCTGGTACAAAATAAATGATGTTCCCTGTATTATCAAATTAGATCTGGTATAATTTTATAATTCATACTATAAGTCTACCAACCACATGCCTATAAGTAGGTGTTAATTACCATGTACCATTTGTTGGTGTTATCTAGGATTTTGTAAGAGTACTTTAATTTAGATTGTTTAGTTTGTGCTGTTGGTTAGCTCCACTGTTTGGGATGACAGTCATGCACTAGGCTGTTGCCATGTTGGTGTCACTGGTAATTTCAGGAAGCTAAAATTGAGGCATGTGGACGACACTGACGGCCGCCTGTGAATGCTTTTGTCAAATTAGCATCAAATCTACGGGTGCTCACTGCTCACACCAACATCTCTTGTTATCCATCTGGTCCTGACTGAGATATGGCTAGCTTATTGTGTAATTTTGAACTTTTTACCCAAAATGTAATTTGGGACAGCCTACTGACCATTCCCTGATCAATTTCATGACAGTCCGATCATGATTTTGGGGCTTTTCTGCCCTTATTTGGATAGTCCAGTGAATACTGACAGTAAACGGGGAGAAAGAGACGGGGAGTGACACAGAGCAAAGGCCATCGGGCTCAGGTATCGAACCCACGACTTGCTATCAGGCTGCTTCAGAGCCTATATGTGGTATGCGCCATCAGCGCCCAATGACCTGTAACTTTTCAA
The DNA here is from genome assembly GCF_963454915.1 of Gymnoscopelus microlampas. NCBI lineage: Eukaryota > Metazoa > Chordata > Actinopteri > Myctophiformes > Myctophidae > Gymnoscopelus > Gymnoscopelus microlampas. Next base: position 25,534,022 of record NC_139950.1, read on the forward strand.
CCAAAAGGTTCATCCTCTCATCAAGGCAGCCGACCTATCATTCCCATAATGTTTGGCAAGAACAATCTGCGCCTTCCTACAACCTAGTTTCATATTTTACATGCCTTACATATTTTAAGTACATGGCTTGAAATGCTTCAGTGCCCGTCAGATTCTCCACTGCAAGTTCATGCTCAAACATCCGTCCACAAGTTGTGACCTTGACGTGAGATTTGATCACAGGCTGCAACGTACATGTCAAATTGACGACAGATTCTGTTGTGCGTTTGTTTCATAAATAACGGCCACTGTCACGAAATGAAGCATAAAAATGCCAGGGGGAAAAAATGAATCAATTACCAGTGAAACTGAAAAATTACAAGTGTGGTGTAATGAAAGGCTGTGGAAATGGGTGAACACACTGAATCATATAGGGTAGAAAACTGCTGCTGTACTGCTCTGTGTGGGTTCAAACGTTCAATGATGTAGTCAAGCAAGTGTTTTTCATCAGCTCACTGCAATATACCTTCCCTTAATGGAGCTAAAGATATCAAAATAAATAAAATAAAAGTATGGGGTCACTGAAATCGGTAGGCAATCGAACCTCTTCGGGACCAAAGAGGTGGATGGACAACCCAACATCGCAATTCTTTGAGCCCTGATGCTGTTGTGGCTAAAAGCCAAAGTGGAACTTCTTTCAAATCTCAAGGGCCATGCAGGGGGCTGGTTATAAGAGCATGCCATCAAAAAAAACTGCATGGTGGGGAGAGGTTTTGGGGTGTGTATAAGTGTGTGTGCCCCCCCCCCCTCTCGCCCTCCCTCTATGTCCTGGCATCTCATCTACCACTGCAGTACTTTCCACTATGCCTCAATCTGGCAGTGGCTGGCAGCTCAGGCTGAACGGTCACACAGGAGCTGGTAGGGAGTTCCCTCATAGGAGGAGGGATGGGGGAGGGTTCCTGCAAGCCGTGAGAGATACCAGAGAGAGAGAAAATAGGAGACACATAGAAAGTGAAAGAGAGAGAGAGAGGGATGAGCATCAGAATTATCGTGCAGCTCTCCATCGAGGAATGCAGGCAGGCATGTCAGCTAGAGACCACACACACACACACACGCCTCAGCGAGTCAGCGTCAATGAAAACATCCAATACTGCTGCAGCGCTGTAATTCACTGATAAAAAGGGATGTGCAGGATAATGGGCGAGGTCAAGCATGCCAGATTTCACATTTCAAACATTTAGCTGATGCTCTTATGCAGGGCCTCATACAGCAAGTGCATCCACAAAAATAAGACACAGTTCCTAGATCAACAACATTAAAAGCTAACAGTACAAGGTTCCACACACACACAAACACAGATTAGCCGTCAGTCCTTTGCTTTCTAAGTAATTCAAGTGTGTTAAGACACAATAAAAAAAAGCATAGTGTTGATTTATTATTAACACAAAATAGGTTAATATGTAGGAATGAATACCTCCAAAGTCTGGCTCCCCTACAATAACAGCTTGTCAGTTTCTACCACAATATAAAATTCAGCACCGGGAGCAACATCGTGGATGACTTGAAGCAGGGAGACTACACACATGGAGATGAATAGTTTAAAAGTGTCCATGAATGAACACACCAGCCAGCTGCTCTGGGCACACTCTAAGCACCCAGCCTGGTGGGGATCTGCGCTCTTAAGAGCGCACTTTTCTAGTTAAGTCATGCGCTGGGTTACTGCAGGGTCACTGCTCAGAAACTGCTCACTCCAGACGTGCCGCTGCAGTATTTTAAAAGCAGCAAAGACCAAGGGGTAATGCAGGATTAGTCCCAAGAATTACTTAACCTACCACTTAAACCCTGTACTGGTTGACCGGAGTTCCCTCAGAGCTCTATACTAGTGACTTTTCTATTTTGTCTCTACATTAAATATCTTCACTGAAATCAGCCGATCTACAAGCTCACAACATGAGCTTGTAGTAGTAGGTCGGAGAGGCTAATTGTCGGTATCAGCCAGAGTGCTGGACTATAACCTGTTTCATAAAGCCCTAGATCCATGGGAGATGGAATGGATTGCTGGTGCGCAACACCTACCATCAACTCCCAGTACTTGCACGACTAGCCGGTAGTAGCCGCACGCACCCGAGCCGTGCTACTCACATGCCGATTTGGCGGTGCCCCGGATCGAACCCATGACCTTGTGCTCTACCGACTGAGCTACCCGGTTGTAAACTAGAGGGTTATTGGTGGTGGATACCCTTTGAGTGGGCTTACCGTCAGCTATAGCTGGTCATTACTAGGTTAGAGCTGGAGAGAGGGTCCCTGGAGGTAAAGGGACTTACGGGCAAAGCAGATTTAGTGTTTAGGATTATGAGGTTACTAACTAAGGCCTGCCTTAAAGTCAGCGGCGCTAGAAACTGGGATCGAGAATAACCATTAGTTCTTCTCTTTAGTAATAAAGTACGCAGGTTTGTATCAGACCACCCTCTTCATATTTTAATCAAGCATTGCAGAGATAATGTTTAAGAAATATGCAGAGGCGAGAGAGATAGCATTGGAGAGAAATTGAGAAAGAGAAATGGCAAGATGGAGAAAATAATTATAATAAAGACAGAGGAAAATGGTAAAGCAAGCGATTCTAAGACCAAACGAAAAAATATATATTTAAGGAAATAGAGTGTGGAGAACAGGAGAGAGAGAGAGAGAGAGATGTATGTTGGCCCATCAATAATGCATGCTTCATTCAGAATCAATTAGGCCTCCGGCACACAACAACACACATCCTGCATGATGAACAGTCTGGCGTCGGCACTGGTTCAACCCCGTTGCTACAGTCGACACAAAAACCCTGGCTAATTATAGACAGTCACAGACCCAGCCACAACATAAAAGGACCAAGAAACATGCTACCTGAGGGCACAGATTTTGCAGGGCTTTTTCCGTCTTATCGCTGGCAACAATTGAGACGTCATCGAGGCTTACTCGAGATCATCATTTGAATCACTTCATTCCAAGGCAGAATTTTGAAAAGCATGCTTTTAATCAATTTCATTTTTAGCCCTGATTTTGCAGGGTTTATCCATGGTCACAAAGCTGACCCACGCATCACTAGCACACAAGTACAGCAGAACATCACATATAGATAATACTACAGCAGCTTATATGTAAAACTCTACCACCCTCTATTCCCAACCTTCAATTGTAGGTATGGATGACCATTTATAATCATTTAAAAATGTCATGATAACTGAAACTTGTTAACTAGGTAATTAACCATTAACCAATAAGAATACAATTTACTATTTAGGAATGGACGAAGGTCTGTGACTCACTCAGTCAGGGATCGACATTATAAATGGCCCACTGGCCCGGAAGTACTATTTATATTTAAACCCTCTGGACCAGCAGAACACACCTTCCACTTGCCAGCTCAGACCAATAAAAATAATGCCTTAAAATGACAAATTATAACGCAGATTTCAGTGCTTCATTTCGGTGCCACTTAAATAGCTTAGCTGTCAATTTGCCGCCTGGCGCTCCAAAACAGACATTACAAGCAAATCTAAGATGTGTGGCTGCATTTTACTCGTTTTCCGACACCAGGACATGCTACGTGTAAAAAGGGGAACAGGTCAAATTTAATGAAGCATCTGGCGAGATGCACTTAAAACCAGCGATGCAAAGTGTCGACTGCGTGCATAATGCTCAATTTATACTCGCCGAAGGTAGCTGATCTACCCACAATGCGTTACGATGTGCAACATCTTGTGAGCTTGTAGAGCTGCTTATTATAATACAATTTATAATCAACACTAAAGAGTCGCTGATGTAGCTGCCCTCAGTCAAGTTTTACTTTATCAAGTGTCCCCAGTAGTACAACATTGCACATAACAGCAATTTCAGTGCGGGATTGCACATATTTGAATTGATTCCCTCAAATTTGGCACATATAATGTAAAAGATTCCCACACAGTTTTACAGTGATGTCAATATAATACAAACGTGAATGCGGGAGTAGTGGCTGTGTCAGCAGATGGACTGTCATCCATGCACTCTCTCCTCCAGAAACATTCAAGTCTTAGTCTACTCTGCCTCTCTACAAATCACGACATGCCCGCCCCTCCCCCTGGCAAAAATAGCAGATCTATAAGCTTGAAACGCATTATGAGCATGTAGATCGGCTATTTTCAGCACTTGACACCATCATATGACAAAGTAAATCAGGCTTAAACTCACCCTATCTGCCTGCTCGCCTCTTGTTGAACATTAATTACTAGGCGCATCAATCGCTCCACGTCCGAAAATATTTTTTATGCAGCAAGCAAGCATGTTTACAGCACTAGTGAAGTACATTCAATCAGTGATTTACTCTCAAATTATAGAACATTGCATAGCACGTTTGTTTTGATTTCCGGTTAGGTGACTCAAAACATGAGTGACATCAAATTAAAATAAGAGCAACAATGTATGGTGTAATATGTGTTTTGATGAAAAACTAATATTTTAATGACAAAACAGTGTAGAACTTTTGAACCGGTTTTGTTAGTATTGTTAACAGGAGTTTTATATACTCAAGCAAAATTGAGTTCATCATCATCAGTCAACTAGCTCATTGCTTACTGCTATCTGTAGTCATTCCCCAAAGGCCCATTCTGAGTACCTTGTTTTTTACTTTGTAGACAACTAGTATTATTATCATGATCATGTCTTTTACAAATACAGTTTTCAGATTGTATTTCATTTTCTGATACATTTTCAACATATAAGTTATATCGATGTATGGTTACTAAAAAAAGCACAAAACACAAGTTAAACAGTTAAACTGCAATTTGTTGAAAATAAATAATTATATATATCCTCCTTTGGCCGGCCGGCCGGACCACGTCACTCAGACATTGCCATAAAAAACCTGATACGCCCATATATATATAGGCAGGACCACGGTCACGTCACTCTGACTCAAACATAGCGATAAACAAACCTGATACGCCCATATACAGGCATTCACTATGACTCAGACATAACTATAAACAAATCCAATACGACCATATATAGGCACGTCACAATGACTCAGACATAATCAACAAACCCGATATGCCCATAAATAGGCATGTCACTATGACTCAGACATAACCATAAACAAACCCAATATGCCCATATTAGGCAAGACCATTGCCATGTCCCTCTGACTCAAACATAGCCATAAACAAACCTGATACGCCCAAATACAGGCATTCACTATGACTCAGACATAACTATAAACAAATCCAATACGACCATATATAGGCACGTCACAATGACTCAGACATAACCATCAACAAACCCGATATGCCCATAAATAGGCATGTCACTATGACTCAGACATAACCATAAACAAACCCGATACGCCCATATATAGGTATGTCACTATGACTCAGACATAACCAGACCTGATATGCCCATATATAGGCATATATAAATATCCAGTTATCCAGAACCGCCAATCCAACCAATATGCCCATATATGGGCATGCCATTATACAGGGTATGGCCATAATGACAGCAGGGATCTCCATATGTGGGCACAAAAGAGACACGGACTGACAGATACAGAGATCTCCATATATGGGGACACAAACAGACTGGTACACCGGGTACTCTGACAAATCCCCCGACTAGAGCCATATGAAATCCGTGTTAAGGGAATCGCGGACGGAATCGCGGAAATGACCAACAAAAATGGAATTGGAATAAAACACGGAAATATTGCAGAATTGGCCCTAATCTGGGCTGAAATTCAGTTTTCGGGAGAAGTCTGTCTGCGATGTAACATCACCACGCTGTTTCTGAACGGAGCGGGGTGAATCTGGCTGACAATAGCCCAAGTTTAAAAAGGGCTGAAGACTTGTGGTTAATGTTTGTTGTTTAGTAATGATAATTAAAATCTACAAAGTAACTAAAGTTTTCATAACATTTGTAGTGGAGTAAAAAGTATGATATTTGCCTCCGAGATGTAGGCTAGTGGAGTTAAAGTATAGAAAATTCGAAATACTCCAGTAAAGTGATAAATAATAAATATACTGTAATGAGGTCATGTGTCAAATAATGACTAATGTGTTATTGCAAGTGTGCCATTTAGTCATGTGTCAGAGCATATTCTATTTTATTTTCCCACCACTGAATTTTATGGACAGGGAAGCTTGCTAGATAAAGACTTGATGATGTAGTTAGAATAAAATTATCAATTATAATTTACTGAGAATACATAAAGCAAAATACAGAATTCAGAAATATTAAAATGGAAAAAAAACAGAATTTGGGAAAAAATAAAACAGATTTCATATGGCTCTACCCCCGACACTATGACTCAGCCATATTGATCGGAGGTGTGACGTAGGTGTGAGGTTGTGTAGCGGCCCGAACTCTAGATGTGAGGGCCGCTATACACACACGCACAAGCACACGTATATACATTTATATATTTGTTTTTATTCCATTTCACTGGGGCCCATTCAAATGACTACCTGTGGGTCCTGGTATCCACTATATTGAAAATCTAATATCACTGAGAATCCCTTGAATTGGAGCAAAGCGCTGAAGTGCAATCTGATATGCACAGCACAATGTAGGACTTTTAGTTAACATCATTAGTAGTGTCCCCCCAACGTGTATACATACATCCCCCCATATGAAGCATTTAAGGGGAGAATAACACAAGTAGTGAACTGCGTAGTGGCTGTCAGTCGCAGCGTATGTGTGCATATCAAATCAAATATACACCTGGCGTTTATTACTGATCAAATGACAGATGATGATGATACAGTATATGACAATGTCGAAAGCTGTATGCTCAAGCAAACACCATTGCTCGTAAGTGCAGTCAATGTTCTACTAAAGTGAAAGTGTCTATGTGTATGGCATATTGCACACCACTCTATACCTGCTATAGACTGCTACTGTGGTCGTAAAAAAAACTAGTATATACAAAGGTTGCAAGTTGCATATAACGATGCAATGACAATACTCCTTAAAAACCCAGAGGGGGCAGCGCAAGCCAAAGATGTTTGTCACTGCAGGAGTGAGGACTTTTAAAGCACTTTTAAGAAATGTTATGTTCAAGTTCATGCATCATTGTGGTGCTCTCAAGGCCCATAAATAGATGTTCATGCTATACATCCAGACTAAGGGTGCACTGGCTGGAGTGCCTGTATGTTCTTCCTGTGGATTAATTCTTATGTATACATTTTTAATCAACTTTAATAAAAGTTTTTTAAATTACATTTCTGACATATCTGTCAAAACATCGGTAATCGGGGGTCTGGCATCGGTCGGGCTCTAAAATTATGGACCATCCGGCACACTGGCTGGTAGGAAGAAAATGTCCCTAATCTACTACTGTAGATATGCCGTGCTGAGTGTCGTTATTGCCTCACTCATCTTGCGTTAATAACTGCGTTCTTTTTGATTGATGCAAAGCTAAAAATTCAGATCATAATTTTAGTGCAAAACATATTGTTATTCTTCAAAACAAGGTATTTATTTCTCTGTGTTTACTTGTGTAAGGCAGCACCAGCACTTGCAGCTTTGTAACGTGGCGGCTGCCTCCAGGCGTCCCTTTGGGCATTAGTAATAACCAGTTACAAATTTCTTAATTGTAACTGGTTAAATGGTAAGCAATGAATAAACTTTTCTGATCTTATGGTGGTGTGGTGGTGGGGTTGCGTACAATGCGTTCACTACACAATCCCTAACGGTGCGTTTACACATACCGAGCTCAGCATCACGCTTGATCCACCCAACGCTTGATGCCTGTGGGCATGTCACAGATGCACAGTGGGTGTGTCACACTTGAGATTAAAGACACAGTATGTAACTTTGCCCTGTGTTTGTTTTGTTTTTTTTACCAATTATTTCCCTATAACAACAATAATCAGCCACTGCAGTAGTGTAGTGTTTTAATACCTGTATAAACAAACACATTTCCCTCTCACTGTATTTGTAGTTTTCACTGTTTGTTTTGGTAGACAGGGATGTTTTTGGTCCTCTCAAAAACAAAAACAGTGAAAACACCAAACACACCCTTTTTTTTTTACGTGGACCAAAAAAATCTTTGTCTACCAAAACAAACAGTGAAAACACCAAAATATAGTGAGAGGGGAAAGTGTTTCTGCAGGTTAACACCACCACACTACTCCAGTGGCTGATGACAACATTTCTACCCAATTCCGTCCTTATACGAACACAACTGGCCCGTGTTTGGAAAAGGGAAGATGGGCACTGGCGGGCAGGGAGGGGGATATTTGTCACCGCACGACGTACTCCTACAGGCTAGGGCGGTGCAGCTGGGAATGTTGCATGGGAGGAGTAGGAAGGCTCTATGTCCTTCCGGTTGGGGCTCCTCACTGGCAGGTGAGCCAGTACAACAGCAGTGGCAAGCAGTGGGAGGAATTCATTGACATAAATAAATTGGGGAGAAAAAGGGGTAAAAAAATACTCTAAACAATGACTATTTATTATGAAAATCTTACACTTCACATACATTTTCCCCCAAAAAAATGATTTTATTAAATGAATATAATCTATTAAATTGATCAATTTGATTAACTGTTGCAGCGCTACCTCTGACACATAGTCAGGTGCTTCTTTCACTTGAGAGTGAGGAGTTTCAGCAGGAAGGCATAACAACTTGGTGCGGAGGAACACGCCATCACTCCCAGTTCACTCCCTCGACCAACCTGTAGGAGTCACTGGAGCAGCAGGGAATGCGCACTCATCAACATGGCCAATTTAGTTTGTTAGAGCGCCCGGTAAAGCTGGAGGCACTATGCAGAATCAGGATTATGTTTTGCTATGATAGCCCTTGCTAACTAGTAGCTAATTGGTGTTCATCACCTCTTAAAGTGGATTTCTGTCATTCAAAAACAAGAAAGTGCCTTCCCTGGAAATCATCTTTCTTTATATCCTATTGTTGGGCCTCCCCTATACTTGTAATAACCTGTTATGTTCAAAGCAATTTGTCTATTAATACACATGGGTATTTAAGCTACCATTGGTCGATTTTCTGATTTAAATCATTGCAATGTATTTTCTAATTAAGGATACTTTTTCACAAATTATAGGCAACTCTTCCTCTGCGTCTTGTCTAAAATGAATTATAAAACATACTTATAAAGCATTATAACAATGTATAAGTATAGTTATTATTACACCAAGACATTTTGGGCAAGGACTATAGTGTATTAATAATAATAATAATCATAAATCTAATACATTAATAATGTTTGCATATATGTACTAATTGAATTATAGCAATTTTAAGTCAATATATGTGGTCAATGGGTGCCAAGTCTACCATACCTGCTCTGACAAAAAAAAGGATAGTCATTTTGTATTCACCTTATCAAACGGAGTATTTACCTTAATGTGAACGGTGAACGCATCTGAAACGGACATTCTCCTGTTGCATGCTACATGTGAACGACCAACACCGGACAATGTCCCGAACTGATTCCTCTGATATTTTCCAGTGTTAATATGAGAAAGTGGCTTAAGTGGAGCAAAATGTGTGAATTGGCACTGAGGCTAATTTTCTTATTATAAAAATAAATGCTTGTCTTTCTCAGGCAAATTATTCTGCTGCTGTGCAGGCTTGAAAATCAAGTCACATGCATGGGAATCGTCCACTTCATTCAAACAAATAAATAAATCTTAGCATTAGTGTAACTCCTCCCCATGTTTTATCACATTTCATATCACAAAATATTTGACATTTAGTGAAAAGCCCATGTGGTTTCTGGTTTGCACCGTTTCCATGATCAAACTATTCAGTACCAATGTTGTGCAACAGAAGGAAGTATTAGGCACCTGGAAAAATAACATCCATCAAGGTGGATTAAAGTGGTCACTAAGAAAGGTATATATTGACATTTTCTTGGCTGAGTAAACCTCGACAGTACACGCACATAACATCTAAAGGTGCAAGAACCTGGCTTTCATTATATTTCTTAACCCTTACTTACTGATGCGTTTCGTTAATTTACTGCAAGGACAAAAGTACCCCAATATACAGTGAGAGTATTGTGCAAAGTAAGGCCATGTCATGAGTGACATTGGACTATTGTAAGACTATGAGGGCTTAGAGGTTTACCACACCGGTAACCAAGGCTAACCTTTGACCTGGCTGATCTTCATATACCAAGCTCTTCTATTTGTTGCTGCCTGTGTGTGACATGTGTGTGTGACATGTATGTGTGTGTGTGTGTGTGTGTGTGTGTGTGTGTGTGTGTGTGTGTGTGTGTGTGTGTGTGTGTGTGTGTGTGTGTGTGTGTGTGTGTGTGTGTGTGTGTGTGTGTGTGTGTGTGTGTGTGTGTGTGTGTGTGTGTCTAGACTCATTAGGTCAATACACTTTGGTAGGGCTCTCATGATAGTGACATTTTACTTGACAATCAATTGTGATGTACAAATGATTGCGATTAATGATTTAATTGTGTTTTTGGCATTGAATATTGGAAAATATAAATAAACAATACATTCATCTTAGGCTTTGTAAACAAACATTGCACATGGTAGACATGAAAAATGACTGAAATACACAAAGAAATATTCAATCTAATAAGAATATATCTTAATATATCTAACTTTTTTCAGTTGAGTGTTCTTCTGCTTACACAGTGCACGCGTGTTCTTCTACCTGCCTCACTCCTTTCCTCACAGTAAGGTATTGCAGGAACACAGGCTTCCCCCCTCCTCCACAGACAAATATGTCTGCCTCCCTCCAGACAACCTGTCAAACAGTCTACAGTCTAGACCTTACAGACAGACTAGTTTGCACAAACATCTAGTTACACTTCTTTCTGCTTCTGAAGACATCATCTGTCACCTCCCGCTGGGTAACATAGCCTAGTAGAGTATGTGTGTTGGGGAGGTAAGGGGCAGATGGGTAGAGGGTCCCCGAGTAGTGAAGTGCAAATATGAAAATAATTACCAAAATCTCAGCGGCCTGAAGAAGTTCCCGCTGGGCTAATCCCCTCAGCCATTTCTATCCCTGAGTTGGGCTTACTTACAAAGGCTTTATAAGGGGCCTTGATAATACTAAGTATGCTAGCAATACATGCAATCTTCTTATGCATTTACCTAGAAATGATAAGAGTCAAATTTAAACATAATCCCATCCTATAAGAAAACATTGCTCTCTACCTTTCCCTTGACAGCTCAACAGATTTTACTAATGTCAGACAATCATTGCCACTTGTGCCGTGGCAATTCCGTTAAATCCACAATCAGTCATCACTGTCTGATGTTCTGAAACATGTGCCATGATTACCAATTGCATATCATTGCTTTCATCAGCATGTTACCCCTGAGATATAATTGACATGGATAGAATACTACCCTGGTGATGGATGATGGTCACCTGCCAAAGTAGCTGGTAGATTGGCCAATCTGCTCCAACAACGATAGAATTTACCAGCATTTGGCTCTGAGGTTCAGCAATAAATTCTCACCCCTGGCCCCAGTATGAGCCAAGGTAGACACCAGGCTGCTGAGACTGCAGCAATGCAATATATCCAGGAAGCAAAGCGAAATACAGTCAGAATGAGTGGGCTGCTTGCAAACAACAGTGGTAGGCTTATCCTCCCTGAGTGGATCATGACTTCTGCTTGGTGGAGGTTGGTCGCCGCTGCTTTTATCTCTTTTACATTAACCACGGTTCCATCTGTATGTGGGTGGCGCTTGATTGCTAGGCAGCATATGGTCCCTTAGTATCAGATAATTCAGCTACATGCTCAAGCAACTGTAACCTCTCACCTCCTCTCAACCTTCACCAACAGTTGAGCCATTCTGACAGGCTGCAAGTTCTTCCTATAGTGGTCTATATGGGAACTCTTGCACGCGTGACTGCATTACTGACATGTTGGGTTATAAAATTTTCATCATGAATATATGGTTGCTTAATATATGGGCTAGGGCCTCAATTCTAGACGCCTGGTCTGTCTAACTAATGAGGCCCTGGCCACTGGGCTATTTTGACACAAACTGAGCCCCGTTGTATTAAGTAGTCAGCTCGTCTTCCTATACAGTTCAGCGAGTTACTAATTATGTCAGCTTCCCTATGAGCCGACATTAAATACAAATAGGCTCGGCCTATTCATTTGGCGCACAAGGCCAGACCTGCCAATGTATGTGTATGCAATATGCATAGATGTGTTGCAACTATCAACAGAGCGCCATGCTGTCCAGAAATCCTTACATGGGGGTAGATGGATGGAAGTTTTGCCCAGGGGAAATGTGAGGGCACCTGGGTGGTGGATAGAACTGTTGCCCAGGGGAAATGGAATGGCACTGCCATAAAACCAAACATATAGACATAGCCTACGCTATGATCTTGGTTTGCTGATAGCTGGGACAGACGTCTAAAATGTGTCACTGTTAACCTGTATCTTAAAGCTAAAGCTTATTTTCGTGGTGGCCTCGTTTTGAATAGGACTGTAACTTAAGTAACGTTACCCTATGCCGAGAAGGGATAAGAAGCATATATCTGGGACATGGGCTTTACTGTCTGTCAGCTCACGCCTCACCGTCGTATATACTCCGTCGTACGACGCGATCGCGCGCCGAAAATAGCCGATCTACAAGCTCACAGCGTGTGGCGTCCGCGACACGCTGTGAGCTTGTAGATCGGCGATTTTCGGAGCGCGACAGCGTCGTAGCGTCGTATTCTAGCGAGTGAGAAGCGTTTCCTCTTCGCCACAGGGCGGTATTTTATGTTGTCGCGTGTTCAAAACGGACAAACAAACGCAGCCCTGCGCGAAAAGCGAACTGTCAAAACATGACATATAGTGTTGGAATAATACTTCAGTCTCGCGGCCGTGTCGCTTTTCAGTTGAAAAGATGTCATATTTGTCGAGCGACGGTCGCGCGAATAATGTATAAATTAGCCATTATTCGACACATTTCTGACACGGGCCTTTCGCCTCTGCCCACTCGTGTAGTTTTTATCAGCTGGCGGGTGAAAATAATAAAAACAAGTCGTTTTTTCTTACCATCTTGCCGGTTGGATGATGAAATCCAGAGGACGTTAACGAAAAAAGGCGATTACAAAAAAAACAGTGTCTTGAAAGGCCGCGAAGCTGTAGTTAAAAAAAAAACTCAAAATACGGCGGTAGTGTTTTAAATTAAAGGGCTCGTCGTAGATTTATTCCTCCAGCTTCTGACATACATACACACACACACACTCCCTCCCTCTCTGAGCTCCTTTACCGACGCTTTCACTGCAGTGGCACAGGGAGACCCGTTGGGAGGGGACAGTAAGCGGAGGAGGCTCGGTTTGACAAGGAGGTGGTGGAGGGGAGGGAGAGAGAGAGAGGAGACAACGGGGGGGAGGTGCAGACGTACAGTACATCAGCTGTGTTCCGTGAGCAGAAATAACGGAGCAGAAATAAGACTTCCGGTTGACGATCTCTTCAGAATAAGAGTACCCTCTAGAGTAAAAAGAAACCATTGAAAATCATTGAAAAACGGTTCATTTGCACATTAAAACTATAAATTAAGCATTTAAACGAAGCTATATAACACATATTATGTGTCTGTGTGACAAAAACGTTTTTTAAACATTAAAACATTATCTAAATGGATAAATGCTGTTCAAAGGACTGCATAGCCTATAAAAATTGGACACTGGACCGGAGACGGCTGCCGATGCCAGCACTTGTGACATACACACGCGTTCGGGGAGACCCCCTCTACACTGCCACACTCTCCGCTAAGCGGGAGAGGTGTAAAAAAAAAGTGTGGCGGGCCGTCTAGTGAGGTCAGAGGTCAGAAAAGTGCCCTTTTCTGCCATTTTCAGACAATAGTGGACACTGGACCGGAGACGGCTGCTGATGCCAGCACTTGTGACATACATACGCGTTCGGGGAGACCCCCTCTACACTGCCACACTCTCTGCTAAGCGGGAGAGGTGTAAAAAAAAGTGTGGCGTTGTAGAGGGGGTCTCCCTGAACGCATGCGTATGTCACACGTGCCCCCGCAAATAGCTGTCTCGTGTCCAGCGCCCAATTTGTGAAGTCTATGCACTGAAAATGGCTGTTTTCTGACCCCTGACCTCACTGGACGGCCCGCCACTTTTCTAAATACACCTGTCTGGCTTAGCGGAGAGTGTGGCGTTGTAGAGGGGGTCTCCCCGAACGCGTGTGTATGTCACAAGTGCTGGCATCGGCAGCCGTCTCCTGTCCAGTGTCCAGTATTGTCTGAAAATGGCACTTTTCTTACCTCAGGCCGCACTGGGCGGCCTGCCACTTTCCTTTTTTTACAAATTATCTCTCAAATGTTCACCAACATTCTGTACTGGTCTGTATCCATTTTCTATCAAGTTTGGGGCGCTCAGTTATGGAGAAGTACACGCACGCACGCACGCACGCACGCACGCACGCACGCACGCACGCACGCACACACACACACACACACACACACACACACACACACACACACACACACACCTCTATCTTTTTTTATGCTGTGTTTCCATGTTGTATATATGTTGTTAAATAATATACATTTTTTATGTTTTTTTTCTGATTACATTTGTATTTGTATTGTATTTTAGTTTTTAAATAGGTGAGATCAACTTTATAAACCCCAAATTCTTCTTTTTTTTTATCTCACCTGCACTATCTACTATTATTATTTGTAGCATATTTGTGGTCTCTTTTATCGTTGTTTATTTGCTTCTGCAATAAACAATATTTTATAATCATCATTTTCCAAGAGTGACCTGGCCTAGAGTCAGCATTATTACAACAATGGACAAACAATACAAAAACAATACATATATGTAACACACACAAATCAATATCCAGTTAAAGTGCAAAACAGTGCTAAGTGCACATTTAATGGGGGTCAATAGCCAATTTCAAACTGGAACAACCTGGCACTTAGAAGTGATCTAGTATAAGCCATTTAAAAAGACATACTGTACCATAAATTTATTTTTTAAATACAATTGTGTCTTTTTTTTTAAACTTGCCACTTAGAAATGTTTTAGTATGAGCCATTTAAAAGGCATACATCATAAATGTATTTTTAAATTAGATTTGTGTCTTTTAAAAAACATAAAAATTCATGATCTTATTTTGAAGGCAACCGGAAACCTTATTTATGCTAGCTCAAAAACCGGAAGTCCAATTTCTGCTCACGGAACGGAGCTCAGTACATCCGGGAACCCTCGGTCTATCGTTATTTATTTTTTCTTCCGTCGTAGTGGTCCAGGGTTGCCATGTCCGCTTATTATAAGCAACTATGGGCTTGTTTTTCTGTGCAGTTGCTTGAAAATATTGGTGGTTGCGTTTTTTTCTTCTTTCTGAAGTGTAGTTACTTATTTGGCCTGTTTCCTAATGTTGTTTAAACCATTGGTTCTTAAACATTTACATGTCAAGGACAACGGCCCATTAATATGTATTTGTCCAGTCCTGCGTATCCCCTGAAAATATTTTATGCCAGGGACTCCCATGCTTCCAAGATGTGTTGTTAAAATGTTTCCAAAAATATTCCACATTCCAAATTTTTCAAATTTTCTTCAAGATTTTTTTTAAACTCAGATCTACAAGCTCACAGCCGATCTACAAGCAATGCGACGCGTTGTGAGCTTGTAGATCGACTATTTTCAAATAGCCACTTTTCCGTAGGTTAGGGCTCATGTAGCCTGGTCGCTTCTTTTGGGACCTGTTTGCTTGTTTCTCTCGCAAAACCTGGCAACACTAGTAGTAGCACAAACTGTTTGTGTACGTGCACCACTCAGTGGAGGTCGGGGTGTAGCGCGGCAGTAAACTCCAACATAGTTTACTTTACGCCGAAGAAGTTTACGACCTATGCAATGCTGTGACAGTAACCCCACCCACGCCCCACTCACAGGTTCGCCTCACATTTTCTTGCGTCTTTCGAACTGTGACAAATACATTTTGAGTTTGTATTGGAAACAGCGACTAGAAAAGTAGAAATGGGACTTCATTATTTGTCTTCTTGACATTGCAACAGTGTGTCAAAATAAACCTCAGGTAGACCTCGGAATTGTTATTTTATATGCACTGCGTCACATTACTGCTTGAAGATGACCCTAAACCCCGCGTCACCAGCAGTAGCGTACGGTAGGTTCTAACGTGGACCGGGCCAGATTCTTAAACCCCCCCCCCCCCCCCCCCCCCCGTTAGAATCTGGGGGGCGGGTGCAAGCGAGAGAAACGTGAATAAAACACAATATGCAAGTATAGTTGGGAAGCGGCTTAGTTTGGGTTGAGTTGCTGGCTCGTCGATAGCAGAGAGGTCTGTAGGCGCAACTGCGCCGCTGGAATCCGGGGAGCAGGGGCGCACTTAGCCAACTGTACGCTGCTGGTTGTGGCCCCACTGGCCCCCCACCAGCAGCTGCTGGTGCCTGGCAAGAGAACCGGTTTGACGGGGAAACCGTTTTTTAATGGCCACCCATTAACAATTCGGCCGAATGCAAATACGCCCGATTTGAAAACAAAGGCGAATTTCTGTGTTTGGCAACAACACAATAGGGTGAGGGGTGCTAATGTTGTTATGTTGATTTTTTTGTTTTTCTTTCCCCTGGGGAGCAGAGTTTTATAGACCGGGCCATGGCCCCGTTGGCCTCTATGACGATACCCTTGGTCACCAGGCTTAATTCAGTTATAATATATCGAGGAGACCCTGAGGATTTGATCTATCTACATCATGTCATTATTCATAACGGTGAGTTCACCGAAATGGCAAGACAGCGACTTCTTGAGTCACATAATTCGATAGGTTAATAATATTGGTGTAATGTAGTTCTCTAGTCACTCAGGAGGGTGAACATCACCCTACCTATGGATTATCTGTAGCAGTGGTTCTCAAACCTTTTCATGTCAAGGACCCCTAAATAAATATGTAATTGTAAATTATTTTCCACAATTCTTCAATATTTTCAGATCTACAAGCTCTGCTATTTTCAAATATCTGATGTATATAGGGTTAAACTGATTAAACAGATTTGTTATGCTATGTGTCCCCTTCAAGGACTCCTGCAGGTCCCGGACCCCACTTTGAGAACCACAAGAAAGCAGGTACATTGGATGATTGTAGTTGTCTTGCTCAGATGTAGATGGACACTTGCTGCCAGTTTTAGAGAACAGCTCTAGTGACAATTCTGAGAACTGTCTCTATAACCACTTTAACCACTGTGGATGTATTTACAGTAGCTGGTTTGACACCCAGTCTATGAGTCGAAGTGTCACTGAGCAAGATTACCCCTAACTGCTCCCCAGGTGTTGTATTAATACAAGCACTTCCCCACTGCTCCTATAGAATTGGGTTAAATGCAGAGGACAAATTTCACATACTGTGCAAATGTACAGTGACAAATACCTTGATATATATATTTTTAGCTAAAGCTAAAATGTATTTTTTTCACAGGCCTTACGCCTGATTTATACATTTATACAAAATGATATATAAGTTATACCGGTATATAACTTGTAATAACATTATCCACAAAAGAGGCATAAAAACACATAATGTTTTTTTTTATTGTTTATTTATTTTGAACACTGTTAAAAGACAAAAATAAATACATAAAATAAACATAATACACTTAAAAATAAGGAATATAAAAATATGAAAACAAATACATATACTCTGGGGCGTTTGAAAAGGGCATAGGATGAAGTTGAAAACTTATATAGTCCTATATAATGTAACTATTCCACAATATATCACGGTTCATCACTTTATTGCACACCTTGTCATTTATTACTCTTCTTTTTTTTTGCATAGAGGTAAAACTATTTAGGCCTATAGTAAGATACTGTATCTTACTATAGATACACATAGATTACACATTATGCCTAATTTTATTGTGATGCCCAACTGGATGCATTCATAAATGCATCAAGGCTTTTCAAATGGTGGAAAAAAACGATACCAACATTTTCCGATATTAACATTTTTATGTTATATCGGCCTATAATGTCAGACATCTGGTACATTTTGCAGATATTTAACGTGAACCATATTGTTCTATTGTGAGGATGATTTTTTGAAAATCGGACAAAACAAAACAAGCCTGCTTTCTTGGCGCTGGAAAATTGCAGCCAGGGGCCAGCCTATGTAAAACCACGGATTTCAAATAGTTTTACGTTGAATAATGGTGAAGTTGCCTTTTTATCACGATGATAGCAAGACACATGAAAAGTGGATTGGTTTGAAAATTCTAATATTTGAATACTCAACATATGGGTTTTAAACAAATTATATCTATCATCTTTAGCAGAGGTAGAATGACAATATTCAGGGGTCAAATTCACCCAAATGACAAAACACTTATCCTGGTTTGGATTTAAGTAAATAAACATGTAAACACCACAACTACTTATTTAAGACTTCACTCCAAAATGCTATCTGTCAGTTTCAGCAGTCAACACAATGGTTTCATCCTTTCAAAAACACTTGTAATTCTACCTTCAAAAACTGTTAGTAAAGATCTCTCATAACTTTTAAAAACAAGCCATAATAGGATAATACAAAAATCCCTGAGGGCTTGTTTCCATTGCGGTCCTATAAAGATAATAAAGGGAACCAACGGGGACTGGACTGCACACTGTACCTTTTATGAAATTAGAAAAAACAGTGCTACTTTTGTGAGTCAACATCTTAGTTTCCACATTGTAAAATCCTGAGTTTTAATTAACAGTGTGAACAAATGAAAAAAATGGACCCTTTATGGGTCCATTTTATTACATTTGTACACCAACAAAACATTCACAAACTCATTATACTATATACACACAATGTACACACACACACAATATACACATACAATATACACACACACACACACACACACACACACACACACACACACACACACACACACACACACACACACACACACACACACACACACACACACACACACTGTACACAACATGTATGTAGGCAACAACACAATGACACATATGATATATACACACACAAGCACACACACACACACACACACACATACACACAAACACACACAAATACTGTATACACATAAATACACTTTCACCTGAGGTTCAATACACTACACACGCTCGACACTCACACACACACACACACGCACACGCACACACACACACACACACACACACACACACACACACACACACACACACACACAGCGCCCCTAGTTGTTATAGGATGGGTAAATGCAGAGGAAGAATTTCACTTATGTGCATAAATACATATATATACATACAGTGACAAAAACACCCCAACAAATTCTATTCTATTCTATTCTGCACACATTCTCACTTTACAAACATTATCTACTCTTCAGTCCCAGTTTAACACAATGCCTTGCGATGGAACACCTGTGGATCAGCTTTTTTCCGAGGTTCTGTTTGTTGTCATTTTGGGGGATTTTGTTGTGTGCAGAAATGTTTAGAAAATTTAGATTGGGAAGCATTTTGTGTGGGAAGCAGTGATGGTGTATTCAGTCTTAAAACCTTGTTAGGACAAAATGCCACATTTGCTCAGTCAGAATGTGATCAAATATTTCTTTTGATGTTGATTCAGTCATGGAAAACATTCTGCTGCCTATTGCAGGCTGGAGTATTCAATACTCCTGTTTCATGCAACACTGTTTATTTGCATCTGATTTTTAAATCTCTGTGTTGTTATCCATGTCCTCACTGTATTGTCTGATTCACCGCCTTTTGCGATTATTTTAATCTTGTTTTATGCTTCTGCTTTTCTTTTTTGCTTTATTGTTAAATTAGTTGTGACATTGTAATGTGATTCAAATGTTCAGGGTGTCCTTGAAAAAGAGAGCTTGCTCTCAATGGGTTTCCCTGAATAAATAAAGGAAAAAGAAAGAAAGAATACTTCAATTTCAAATACACATTGGGATTCATATTGTAGCACTACCCCCATTAGCAATTTATTTATAATACATCCAGTTTGATGACTGAGTCCATGGTTAGATATCTTATTTAGAAGGGTACTTTTTCATAGCATAGGATAAGCATATTTTCACTCCTCCTTGCTCACTAGACAAACATCTCCTTGTTGACCCACATGAGGGTACGAGTGTCGTTGGGCTTGCATTCATACTCAATGCTGTTAAAGCTGTTCCCCCATTGACAGTGGTCTCTCTTGTTGTAGTTGTAATATTTCACCTGCCAGACTGTCTCAAACAGGCCCACTTCTGTGAACTGAAGAGAGAAACATACAGTACACAGTTAATGTATATAGAGACATAAACATACATTCACAAAATGGAATGTTATTGCAGCATTATGCTCCAGAATGAACAGGATTAAGATAAATTCATAGACATGCTTCTGCTGTGTATACAGCACGCTCGACACACGCTCGACACACACACACACACACACACACACACACACACACACACACACACACACACACACACACACACACACACACACACACACACACACACACACACACACACACACACACACACAAGAGGTCCAATGTTACGTGAGTAGAGAAATAGAGAGTGGATGTCTACATGTAATCAATAGACATCTGAGCCAACTCTCTGCTCACACAGTCAGGAAAGCCCAGCTGGACAACCATGTTATGTGCCAGTTAGTCGACAGTCATATTAATTGGCTAAATTAAACTGATTACCAAATGCTATTTTCTTGTGTTGTGAAAAAATGGTATGGCTTTAAACGAATTATTGCCAGGCATTCATTGTTGAATTCAATATCCCCCCCCCCCCTCCCTCTCTCTCTCTCTCTCTCTCTCTCTCTCTCTCTCTTAAACACAGAGCATGCCATCGCAAGAAGGCTCAAGGTGATTTAAAGGGGGACACATGCAGAGGAGACAGATGGGTGAATATACACACAGGGCAAGGCACAAACACACACTCATGCAAACAGGCATACACACAACCCCACAGATATTGTATTGCATGGTTATTGGTTAAATATATGAAATTGTATATCTTCTATACCTTTATTCAAAGTGTCATTAGAAATTGTGCACAGTTGTGGCCTACATTCCTCATTATGGATTGTGTTGTACAGTGCCCCTGGATTCATGGCAAATTAAGTCATATGAAGTCAACATCTGACAGGACAGTAGATAACTAACTCAACTTATTACAACCTGTGATTGAGAATGTTTAGATAAAACATATTGATGTGGACCCCAAATAAACCCAGCTACTGTCATAAGAGTAGCAGATCTAGCAATATTATTTGGCATTTCCTCTTTTATTTATGATAGTGACAACAAGAGAGACCCAGTAAAGGCAGGAGAGAGGGGGTGAAAAGCAGAAAAGGACTTTGATCAGATTCGAACCCAGGCCAGCTGTGGGAAGGACTATAGCCTTATGTGGTATGCATTCTTACCAGGTGAGCCAGCTGGGCGTCCATGACGCAATATTTTAAACATGTTGCACAGAATCTTAATTCAGTTTCCTGACAATTTCTAAATAATTCCTTGCTTTCATCTACTGTCTCTGCCTGTGTATTTTCAATGTGATTATCAGTCCAACTCGTCATACATCTGTACAAGACAAGTACAATCATAACATTGTTAGATTTAAACACTGAGAGGCGTGTGTGTGTGTGTGTGTGTGTGTGTGTGTGTGTGTGTGTGTGTGTGTGTGTGTGTGTGTGTGTGTGTGTGTGTGTGTGTGTGTGTGTGTGTGTGTGTGTGTGTGTGTGTGTGCTCGTGTTTGTGCGCATACGAGAGTGGGGGGTGTCTCAGCTTTTGTCTGATGTAAGGAGCGCTCCATGGATAAAAGGTTGGGAACCACTAATCTAAATAAACATCTAAACATCTAAACATTCCCAGGACCAGAGTGGAGAACTAGGCATGTAGAATAGAAAACTTTAAACAGAGTATATTCTCATGTTGAGCCAAGTTCGTGCATTACCTACCTGTATGCTGATTTGGACAGGTTGTCTCTCCCCACTCTTGGTGTGAGTGACTCCTTCGGTCTCATACTTTCCAGTGTACACAACGGACTGGGGGTCTTTGGACTGTTGCTCCAGGGGGAACGTCACCGCTCCCACACTCATGGACCTATATGGACAGAACACAGGGAAGAGTTTTATTACAAACGTGGCGCTGTTAAGATTGTCACATTAACAATAATGTTTAAATGGACTGTAAAATGTGACACCCTAGTTCATAAAATGTGACACCTACTCTAAATGAGTTTTATTATAATCTGAGCCCACATTAACTGCATCGCCTGTAGGCATACATTGTTGTGCATAGAGTACTCCAGCAGCCAAGCTTGCCTAGGGCGCCACCTGCAGAGTGTATATCAAATAAATCTTGTTTTATGGTTCGATAGAGAACAGAAAGCAGTGGTGCAAGAAGTGAAGGTCAGTTCTATCTTGCACCTGCTCCTGATAGCAGAACAAGGGACGTGATACAAGAAGCCACAACTGACCGTGGAGTTAACGGTTGGAGTCTGAGAAACCTGTGGAGCGCAATACACATACTGTAATTTATTAACTTTGGCTTGGGGATGATTCGCATTTAATTGGAACACATACTGTAGATGACATTTAACATCCTGACCTAAATTATGAACAGAACACCTATAGATCTAATCTAGACCTACGTGTATGAAGAACACGTACGAATGAAGAACACAGATATCTTTATATGTTATTGACCTATAGGCAAACTGTCAGATGATAAACAATGTTATATTGAGGGGTAAGGAGGAGTCATCAGAAGGCATAAAACTTGGGGACTTTGAGGTATGTCTATCAGGTCATGAGGAGTTGAAGCAGTTCGCACAGCTCTAGTCCTAATCAGCATGGATTTGACACACAGCCAGTAGGGGGGTTATTATAATCTGGATGGCCCTTCTGTTCCTTTCTGTACCATCTTTCTCTGTACAAGAACACCCTTAGAGAATACGCCACGAAGTGAAACTCATTCATGTAATGAATTAACGGTCTTCCTAACTTCGACCACTGATCATGACATTTAGAGCGAAAATATGTTGAAGCTATGTTAGGGTGCGCTGGCGTTTTATGTTAGCCTTGCCCTTGATACAAGACTGTTATATTATCTGACCGATGACCGTCTTCATCCAAAGCTATAGTTGTATGTAAGACAAACAACAGCATGTAGCGCCTATTATTACAACTTTGCAAAACAAATGTGTTTTTCGAGTTCTATTTATTCCCCTGCTTGAGAAGTGGGGAAAAAAAGCATTATAAAGATGTGATGATAATCCATAGACATCTGAGAGGAGAAATCAGTCTACATACGTGGCTTCAGCCGCGCCAGGCTTCACGACCACATCGATTTTGTACTTGGAGCCCGTCAACAGCTTTATTGTCCGCGTTTGGCCAAATCTCGCTCCATCCGACTTGAAAAACACGGCGCTGTTATGGGGCATCATCTTCATTGAAATCCCAATTTTAATAACCTGAAGACCGTCGCCCATTCTTTTTGATTATAGCCTAGATGTTTTCTGTGATGATTCCACTCAGATCCTCAAAAT
This sequence comes from Gymnoscopelus microlampas, assembly GCF_963454915.1. Lineage (NCBI taxonomy): Eukaryota > Metazoa > Chordata > Actinopteri > Myctophiformes > Myctophidae > Gymnoscopelus > Gymnoscopelus microlampas. The sequence goes on from NC_139950.1 coordinate 25,557,488, forward strand.
AGAGCAGGACGCAGGTGTGAATCAATGTCGCCTGATCACACAGATACACCAACATGAAATGTCATGATAGCCCACACATAGCCGTAGAGGACAGCCTAGCAATGTTCAGCGTGTGCTCTAATCCAACCAAGATGAACGTATATGAGGTCAAGACTAATCCTCCAGCCCCCCCCCCCTCTCTCTCTCTATCTGTCTCTAGGTGACAGTCAGACTGGTAGTAAATGCATCTGCTGTCCGCATGGAAGTTGTTTTGTCGCTGTCCGTGGTGCTGAACAGATGCCAAGCATTCTGCAGTTCCTTCGAGTTTCTGAGCAGAATTTTACATTTCTCTTCTTTGTTTTCTTAATTGAAGATGAGAATGTAATGACAAATTCGCGTGTCAGCCCATTCGAAAAACTGGAGTAGCCTATTATATATATATATGAAAAAATATTAAATGTTATGTGAAGAGACTAGAGAGAAATAAACGTACAATACAACTACCGATCTTGTTTATCCTCAATACGGTTTTGCCCTGTGTGGGGTTATAACTTATATTTAAACAAAGTCAAAGTATCACCATTGAAAACGAAATGATAGCCCCAGCAAAGTCGTTACACTTGACATTTGACAGGAGGAATCCGATTGTACAACTAATAATGACCTGACATCAAGATCTGGTAAATATGTCATATTATGGTTAGTCTACATATTATGGGAACTGGTTAGGCCTACATGGCAGTCAAGCGGCTAGCCTACACGTACAAATCTTCAGTCTCAGCTTTAACTCTGACTGCTCAGAATGTAACTAATGCTGTTGTTGTTGTTGTTGTTGTGGTGGTCATTCTAATCACTAGCAGACCGGAGATAGATGTGAAGCTTGCCTAAAATTGACGTAGCCATGGATTCGGCTAATGAGCGAATAGTAGGCCTATCTCATTCATGGACTGTAGCCTACTACCCTCATCGTTCTGTGATAGACGGCGGTCTAACCATATTTTGCCGATAGATGGCGTAAGTTAACCACAAGAAAAAAGGAGGCTGTGAGCCATCTCGATGTCCTCACTTTGGATGGGCAGAAGAAAAAACAGTTTTTGAGCTGATCTCCTATAGCTCTCTTTTCCCGGTACAAACCCCCTTGAAGCATGATGCTTCACACAGACAATTTGAGATCAAATACAGTTTTGTTTGAGTGGATATTTGCCCTACATAATAATACAACATAATAATAATTGTAACTGGCATGAAGTAATTTGTTTTATTTTGTGTATTTGTCGTTTAGTGACTGACTTATGTCTCTTGGGGGCGCTCTAAGTGTGTTCTATGTGTTGGGAGGTTTTCAATTAGGTGTCACTTACAGTTACAGCTGCGTTTTTGTAATCAAGTTTTGTTTGGCGACACCTGTTGTGGTTGAGAGGAGGACAGTTTAACAGAAAGAAAGAAATGAAAGTAAAATAGAAGAAAGTAAAGTAAAAGAATGTAAAGAAGAGAAAAGCAAAGGTTCCACAGAAAAGACTGAAGTATCCAAGTCGACCCCCCCCCCCCCCCCATTCGTGTGCAAGCAGGCAAAGTGGTCAGTCACTGTTGTTAATCTTATCGTGAAAGTCACACATTTTATGTAAAATGTCAGAATGCCCAAGTTGATGTTTTGTTTTTTGTCTTTTCTGTTTGTACTGTCAGTTCTACGTTGTTTTGAAGTGAATAAACACCAGTACAAGCCAGGAACTCTGAGTCTCACTTGAGTCGGATTGGAGGCACAGTGCCTCCCACCCGACTCATCATCCGGGCATTCTGACATTTTACATAAAATGTGTGACTTTCACGATAAGATTAACAACAATTACTGACCACTTTGCCTGCTTGCACACGAATGGGGGGGGGGGGGTCGACTTGGATACTTCAGTCTTTTTTGTGGAACCTTTGCTTTTCTCTTCTTTACATTCTTTTAATTTACTTTACTTTCTTCTATTTTACTTTAATTTCTTTCTTTCTGTTAAACTCTCCTCCTGCTCTCCCTTAGTGGAATGAGACTGCTGCTCCTCTCTCAACCACAACAGGTGTCGCCAAACAAAACTTGATTACAAAAACCCAGCTGTAACAAGTGACACCTAATTGAAAACCTCCAACACATAGAACACACTTAGAGCGCCCCCAAGAGACATAAGTCAGTCACTAAACGACAAATACACAAAATAAAACAAATGACTTCATGCCAGCAGTTACAATAATAAATCAATCCCCAAACATATACTGTAAAATACATAGCAATGTAGGCTATAGTCCAATGAAAGCTATGCCAATCTTTATAGCCAAGGCCTAATAAATCGGCATTTGTGTTTTAGTGCCGTCTGTTTTTCATGGATAGCATCTGAATTATCTTAACTCCTTTCATATGAGATGGCTACCGATTGATTGATTGATTGATGTACTTTATTTAGTAAGACATGAGAACAACAGTACATGGAAGTACAAATTCACAATACAATGTCTACTAAACTGGAAGACTCAAAAAGCACTATGCTTGTTTAAAATGAGATACCCACGCACACAAATCATTATGACATCAAATCATTATGACAGAAACTGACAGATATACACACTAGCCTATACAGTATACAGAACGCGATACAATCAGTATGACGTCAGTAATCAGTAACCACCAAATCAGTAATTGTCATAGATAGGCTATTTGTTTCAAAAAATATAGATGGTGGTATATTTGTCGTGTGTGTTCACTTCGGATCACATGGTCATTTAACACAGAACCCCATCTTGCCTCTGTACAGCGATTTGGGAAATTGCCAAACACGGTGTTGAAACGGGAAAATGTTACCAATATCATTATGAGATCCTAATGGGCCAACACAGGGGCGCATTAACAACAAAGGATACAGTTGTGGCTACGCGGAGTTTATTGCGTCTATATTGCGTCTCTTTATTTATTTTGTTTGGTAAGTCATGAATGCTAAGATAACACGTTTTTCCCCCAAAGCCTGAACATGCGAATTCCTCACAAAGTGCTGTTTAATACCTTGATAACTGCACTGCATTGGCTTTTGGAAAATATTTTAGAATCATATACACAAATCACCGCAGAAGCACCATTTACAAACGCTCCTCTCCTCTGCCTTTGTTGTTGTGGCATGTAGGATAAAGTAAGCCTACTTGCCTACATATAGCCTACAACAGTCATAGACCAAATCACTTATGGAACCACGGGCACTCACTCCCTAACGCCGTGGTTCTAAACCTTTTCAGGCCGTGACCTCCCAAAATAATCATTATTGTAACTGCCCCCCACCCTGATAAGCACTTGGAATGTAGGAGTTGAGGCATTACATTTTGTTTGACTGCAGTTCCACAGA